>NC_059364.1:46760849-47063132 GCF_019703515.2 Myxocyprinus asiaticus | reverse complement strand
TTCTTGGGCCCTGGCCAGAGGTGCCTCTCTAACAGACATTGCAGAGCAGCGGGCTGGGCAACACCCAACACCTTTGCAAGGTTCTACAACCTCCGGGTGGAACCGGTTTCGTCCCAGGTAGTGGCACGCAACACAAGCGGATAAGCCCGGGATAGCCGGCTGGGTGTATCGCTTGCACATAGCGCCTTCCACCTCCTTTGAACTGAAGACGTGTGCTGTTAATTCCCAGTAGTGTTCACAAAGGTTGTTCCCTGGTTGACTTCCTCCGAGCCCTGTGGCAGTCGAGTTTTCGGAGAGACTCGCTGCCGGCCCAGTACACGCGCTAACTAAGAGCCCGGTTCTGGGGTAGGTGCTCCGCATGTGGCGGTTCCCTGTAAGGCTAACCCCATGCGATCTTTATCTTCCGCTAGTTCGTTTCCCTACTGGCAAACTGCGTCTTCCTTGGGCAGAGCCCCTCAGTCTCCATGTTGTAGTAACTCCTCCCCCATTGGGTAGGATCTACCTTGAAGGCTCTCCACATGGTTGGAAAGACCATGTGATGTATTCTTCCACTTAAATATCCCCCCTCTCTTGGGGCGAGGTGTGGTCTCCGCGGTGTCCTCCCCTTGGGAGGGACACCCCCCGACTAGACCTGGCGGCCCAGTCGGATAATCCCCCTTCTTTTTTAGGGAGTGGAAAAAGAGAAGGGGAAAGAGGCCATGACTGGGTTAAGCCTGTCTCTATCTCTGGGTAGTCGACTTGTCCCCAAAAAGGGCCGTTCGACACTCATAACTGTGTTGGGGGAGGTTATGTGTCGACCTGGTGTGCTGGCTATGAGGCACACAGCAAGTCTGCCCACCACACACCGCCAGTTCACGTAACACAGTTCAGCCTTGTGGCGTTTTGTATAGGGACCCCTAGTGTCACTACATCGACACCAACGTCGAGTGAGTGACAGATAGGGAACGTCATGGTTACTGGTGTAACCTCCGTTCCCTGATGGAGGGAACGAGACGTTGGTCCCTCCTGCCACAACGCTGAACTACCCGCTGAAATGGCCGGACCTTATATCGGCTCCTCAGCGTAAAACCTGAATGAGTGGTTGCATACCAGCTCCTTTTATACCCGTATGTTCGGGGGAGTGGCATGCAAATACCACTCACCAATTTTCATTGGCCTTTTATCAAAGACCAGAGGTGTCTCGGGCTCCCAAGAGTGACCCCTAGTGTCACTACATCGACACCAACGTCTCGTTCCCTCCATCAGGGAACGGAGGTTACACCAGTAACCATGACGTTGCATACCAGCTCCTTTTATACCCGTATGTTCGGGGGAGTGGCATGCAAATACCACTCGCCAATTTTCATTGGCCTTTTATCAAAGACCAGAGGTGTCTCGGGCTCCCAAGAGTGACCCCTAGTGTCACTACATCGACACCAAAGTCTCGTTCCCTCCATCAGGGAACGGAGATTACACCAGTAACCATGACGTTTTACTACCCAGAATCTCCCACCCAACAAAAAAATGTCATTTCCCGAAAATGTCGGTCCTGTAAGTTTGACAAGCAATGCTCCAATAAATTTCAATAAATTTATTAGAAACCAACAATAAGGTAATAAAAAACATTGCTGCACCATTATTTGTATTACATTCCCTAATAATAATTAATCTAAAGGGGTCTTATTTTCCTTGATCTTTTGAGTTAAATTGTATATATTCAATATTGAATTTTCAGTGTAAACAAAAACATGCTGTAAATTTCAGAAATTAAAACTTCTTCTACTGTCTGAAAAGAGCATTTATTGAAAAATATATTTATTGAAAAAGCTGCAAAAACAGCTCTATACATGACCCAACAGCAGACCTGCAACCCGAGAGAAAGTGTTGTAACAGCAATACATCGCATGTAATATCAAGTAATTTACCAGCACCGCAAAAATGTATTTTTTTATTTTTATTTTTTTTTGTCATGTTTTGAAGTAAAAATATCTAAATATTCTTAAAACAAAATTTACTTTAGAAGCAAAATGACATGATTCTTTGCCTTGTTTTCAGAGAAATCTAAAGAAATTGTGTAACGTTTATGCTTAATTATAAGAAACGAGGAAAAAAAAAAACATTTACCAATGCGCTAAGAAAAAAAACTTTGATTCAAAAGGAAAACAAGGAATGTTTTATATCTTACTGACCCCAGCTTAGCTGGGATATGTGAAAAAAAAGAATGTCACTGTATATGTGCAAATGTATAATGTGTGATAAATAAATACAATTATAAAATTATAATTATAGTATGAAAATGTTTTTATGCAGTGCAAATGATTTTTTTTTGCCTGTTTTCTGATTGTTTTCTCTTTCTTATTTTTCCTTTGTTCACATGTTACACATTGCACACAGTATGTTACATGATCTGTATTAAAATTACAATATAAAGATTTACTGATATTGAATATCTCAATGCTCAAATTTCATCATTAATTGGCCATTATTAAAATATGAATGATCTAATTTTTGCTGACATCTGATTTCTTGACATGAATTGATTCGGAAATAGAGGAAAGAAAATTTCATTATTATCTTCAGTTGTTAGTACCTTCACTTCTTGTGACATAAAGCCAAACAAATCATGTGATGTTAGACTGAAATACAGCAGTGATATATTCACGGCCTACAGAAATCTAAAGGTCTCGTCTATTCATCTGTTTCTGCGGGTGTAATATAAATGTCCTGAGGCTTTGTGAAACAATGATTCCTCACCATAGGTGCCGACATTTAAATAACTGAGGTGAAGGTTGCTAGGAGACCAAGGTACCCAGCTGGAACTCTCTCTCTCTCTCTCTCTCTCTCTCTCTCTCTCTCTCTTTGTGTGTGTGTGTGTTTGAGTTGAGGAACAATGGCGCAGGAACAGACAAAGTCAGTATTGCAGGATCTCATGGCACATTCTGTTAGAGTTTCGACATCTCATCTCTTCTCTTTACTGAGTCCTGACAGTGAATTTTCACCATTTATCTTTCTAAACTCCCACAATACCCTCCAGAATGCCACATTTCCCCATGTCTCTTCTTTGAGCAAGGTCATCTTTTCCCATATTTCTCCTCATGATGTTTAAAACCACCCAGAGGCTTTAACATATGAAAGCTTTAAACAGAGAGCAAATATATATATATATATATATATATATATATAATATTGTATATATCATAGTACATATGTAGGGCATGTCAGATCTATCTATCTATCTATATATCTATCTATGTTAATGACTATTTGCATTAATCTATTCTCATCCTGTTCACAGCCTATTGGGAAACAAGACCAGAACACAACATGCTGCGTGCTTAGAGGCAGAGTTTGGGAAACCAGTTTGAAAACTAGAATTTTTCCATTTGATGATGCAGTAATAACTTATCTCACCATCAAACCTCAGTGTTTCAACCCAGGAAATGACATCACTGGACATTTTCTACAGCATGGCAGGAAGGCAAGTAAATAATCTTATTCCATTTTCTACCTTTTTACAAAAATTTCAGTGTTGACTGCATTCGTGAAGCTCAACCATTCAACCCTTTTACTTGTTAAAGTTATTGCAGCACAAATGATCACTCAAATAAAAACAAATATAAAATGTTGGAAATACTTTACAATAAGGTTGTATTGGTTAACATTAGTTAACTACAGTAGTTTACATGAACTAACAATAAACAATATACAGTACATAGTAATCTTGGTTAATGATAACATATACATTATTAAACTGAAAAGTTTTGTATGTTAATGTTAGTGAATGCATTATGTACTAACATGAACTACCAATGAACAATTGTATTTTCATAAAATATCATTAACCTAGATTAATAAATGCTGTAATCAAATATTGTTCATTCTTAGTTCATGATACCTAATGCATTAACTAATGTAAAAAAAAAAAAAAAAAAAAAAAAAAAAAATATTTTTAAATATTAACCACAATGTCTTTATTTTATGGGAAATATAAGTTTATCAATAACTACAATCCAACATTTGGTCTCAAACTAGCTCCTACTGTCAGGGACGGGATTGGTTTATCATTCTAACAACCTTCCCTCTTTGAAATGTCAGTGCTGGTGTGTGAATAGGTGGCAAGCACTGGACATAATCTGTGCCCCCCCACATCCCACCACGCTGACCTCTCCACCTCAAGACTTCTTCAGGCAAACACAGCTCCAGGGGGGCCCAGCCTGACCAATCCATCTTGAGCCTGTGACAGTGATGGGAACGGCATTTTAACCTGAGGCCAAGGGTGAAAGGCTGGAATAAAAAAGACTGGCCTCTTAGCCATTTGTGGGTTTGATCAGGGAACATCCACTGCATAATGGCAGCAGTACTTCCGTGATTTTAGCCTAGCTTTATTCAAAACATATATTTTAAAACCTGTATGTAATTGTGTCGTAGGTAAATTCAGTCTTCCCAATAGCACATGTATAAAGCATCTATTCCATTCAATGTGTGCGTTTGTTTTAGATGTCATGTTAAGAGCACTAGTTCATCTGCAATACATTGCTAAAACTTTCCCCCCAAATGTTCTGATGAACATTTCAGAACATATGCAATTCTGCTCTTTGAAAGATGCTTTTCAAATGTGCATAAACTTTAAGATTTAAGAATAAAATTCATATAAATGTGTAAGGAAAAGTGTATATTAAGGTGCTATGACTGATCATAATTTTGAATCATCATTTTCATTTTTAATTACTTCACTATTTTTGATTAGGGGCCAAGCACCGAAGGCGTATACGTAGGCACCTATTGTATCTGTTAGTTTTCTTATTAGGGGCCAAAAACCATGGGGGTGGAGTCCCTTTTGTTTTTGTTAGTGTTCTTTATCATTTTTCTGCTAGGAGTCTATGGCAGCCCGTAGAACATTTATTCCGTTGAAAACCTACTTTTTTTTTTTTTTTAAACTAATCCTGCAGCGTTCATCGGATCTTCCCCAAATTTGGGTCAGATCATCACCATCTGATTGTAACACATCACCGAATTTGTTGGCAAGGAACCAAAGCATATCTAAAGCTTTATCTCGGCAGCACTTTGTCATATTGACATTAAAATTATATGTGTAATTTTAACCATACCCAAACAATACTACATCAATATGATGACAGCGTCACCTAGTTATAAGTAATTGTATTATGTGTTAAGTATTTATACTTATGGTTTTTAAACTACTTTTCCTAAATAAAATCATCTTCGTATGGCTTATTAAATGTACTTAACTGATCTGACACAGCTTGGCCCCATAATTGCTGTTTGCAGCTATATTTTTAAATGGTCCTGCTGCCAAAAAGAAATACACAAAAAAAAAAACAATACACAAAATATAGCTGCAAGCAGCAATGATCGGGGCCAAGCCCTAAAGCCATTTTTTTTTTTTTTTAACTGAAGCAGGAATTATGCAATAAAGTAGAGTCTGCATTATAATAAGCACAATATGAGGACTCAGAGAGTAAAAATTTTGCTCTTTCCAGGACTCAAACTCACAACCTTTTGCCCTGTGTTCATGTGACACAGTTCAAAAGTGCCAAAGAGACATTCCAAGCTGAGGTCAGCAGGTTTAAAATAAAAATAAAAAATAAATTCTCTCTGCCATTTTCTGAAGATTTAGAACAAGAAGCAATGATACAATGATTAAATTGACTACAACTTTTGACCACTATGTGACAATTTCTCCAAATGGCTCAGGTACTCTTAGGACATGACGTTGAAGATGCATACCAATTCTCTATAAAATCTGACAAAGCATTCAAAAGATGCAAAATGGCGGAAAGCCGATATGGCTGATATAAAAAAAAACTGAAAGAAAGAACTGTCCAGATATGATGTTCATTGCAACTTCTTTGTAGTTTACAAGCTGCCAAGAGTTGGGCTCGAACCAGTACCCTTTTGAACTCTACGGCTTTCAGGTACAGCACAATGACCACTATGCTACAGTACACAGCCACACATTTTGCTGGTGCTACAGAGACATACCAAGCTGAGAGTCAGCAGGTTTTAAATAAATAATAAAAACAATAAAATAAAAAAATAATGATTTTAATATATTTTAATAATAAATGCATTTAGAAATTTCTCTCTGCCATTTTCGGAAGACTTAGAATAAGAAAGCAATGATACATTCAAAATTTTGTTTAAATTCACTAAGCATTTTGACCACTATGTTGCGCTGTCTCCAAACTGCTCAGGTACCCTCAGGACATGATGTCAAAGACCTCTGACAATTTTCATTAAAATCTGACAAAACGTTTAATATATACATTACCTTTTCATAAAATTCAAAATGATGGAGAGGTTATTTGGCCGATGTTGGAAAAATCGGTATCGTTCAAATTCTCATGACCCAAGGAATTCGATAGGATATGGTCTCACTTCCTGTTTTACATCGACCTTGTTAACTTCGTGTTGGCATAATTTCTGAATGGTAGCACAAATTAAAATGGTTTCTGGTAAATTCTTTGCGGCTCAGTCAGCAGATTATTTTAAGCCATTGTTTTGGCAAATCAGATCAAGTTTGAAGGATTTGAAAATTCTAAACCGTAAAAGTCATAATCCAAGATGGCGGCCACTGTAATGGGGTGGAGAGTAATCAAATGCAAAATCATTTTGTTTCTAGGACAAAAGGTTCAAAATATATGCACAAAAGAAAAGTTAATTTTTGACATGGTGGTGGCACTATAAAGTTTATCCTAGAGACCCCAAATTTGGTATAGGGCTATTCATGCCCATCCCTATCAGTGTGCCAAATTTCATCATTATCCTATGTACGGTTCTATGGGCTGCCGTAGACTCCCAGCCAGAATAATAATAAAACTAACGGATACAATAGGGGCTAGCCCCTTCACGGCTTGGCCGCTAATAAATGTGTTTTGCATTATCTCATTTACAAAGAAATCAGTGTATCACACATTCTAAAGTAATTTCCTCCTTATGATAATTTAGGATTGAGCTGAATAAAGATGTTCTCAAGGAATGTTTTCTGCTTTATGTGGGAGTGGTTGCGGGTTCATAATTATTCTCTCTTGATTTGTTCTCAAAATGTATTTTTAAAGGGGCATTCAGTAGTTCTCTAACTAGCGTTAGCACTGCTCTTCTTCGTGCACTTTAAGTACCTATATGACAGTGGTGTTAGATGTTGTATTGCCATCTATCGACGTGGATCTGCATGATCATCTCTGCTGCCCCCTCCAGCTCTGGAATATCATTTGCATCTGGAAAATGTCGAAGTTTGAGTTAATTTCTAAAGATATTTATTACTTCAATAATATAATATTTTGCCTAAAAACAAATGTCAGAATTCAAACAAACAGACATCTACAGTTAAGGACAGATTATTATTGTCCCTTATATAGTAATCTTTGGAGACTGTCTACATTTCACGTTATTTCTTAAGACCTTTATTACCTTTATTAGAGAATAAAATTAACCTTATTATCTAGCGATACAGAATGTCATGGTAAAGGAAAGATTAGAATTGTTTTTGATGATCAAATTTAGCATGTACATGAACAATGTATTTGGCAAACTTGTTTTGTTTCCAAGCAACCAAAGTCATGGTTTACACAAAATCCACAACAATCGCTGTGCCAAGCTACTTTGCACTAAACGAATGAAGACATGTGCCGTTTCATAGAGGTGGAGGTAGATGCCCCCTCATTATAGCAGTGAAAACAAAGAAAAGGAAATTACACGTTGCTTTCCGGTTGCGTTTGTAACAACTGAAAACTGTCCATTCCTAACATACGTTGACAACACACATTATTTTAAAACGTTTGAGGGAAAATTCCACTGATACTATTTTAGAGAGCAGTCTAAACAATTAATAATTCCTAACCTGTCCAACAAAAAAGAAGCAACATCGGCATCACTACTCAGGTTTTTTCTCCGTCTTCAAATCTTTCCACCATGCCCTCCCAATGTTTACTCTAGTTTTTTGCCTTTGCCGGTCTTTCTGTCTTTGTGCTTCAGACCTCTTTCGCATCTTTGGCAGTACAGATACTGAATCTCCCGTTGTCTCCACTTCTAAAGCACAATAATAAATATGTTCCATTGTGTTCTTTTCACTCTTCGCATCACCAAACAACACTGCGCTAAGCATAGCCAAGCATATCTACATAGGCGGCAGCCAATTAGCGTGAGGATTATCTTCTTCGACGTTTAGAGAAACACAGCGGGTCACGTCATTTCAACATGGCAAAACACATTGAAGGGGTGACCCGCACCATGTATAATAAAAATATTTTTTACAGAAAACTATGAGTACAGTCTTCATCTCCTGTGAGTGTGTACACCATTCAGATCACTCTTCACAAAAACAATTAGTTTGTTCATGAGTAAACCTTTTTAAATTAGCCCTAAATTACTGAATGCATCTTTAACCAATTAAAATTGCTACTGTTTGTCAGTAAATGCGTATTATTAACAGGGATGCATTTAGCTGCATTTTATTTTGTGATATCACCGGAAGAGAGAGCGTGTCACGGACAAGTGACAGACAGTTGCAGTGAGGGATTAGTTATGGCACCTATGCCTGGATCCAACACTGACTTGGGAAGGATAATGATAAGGCCAAATTTTTATGACCAGTAAGGGAGGATTCCAACTGAAATAACTGGAATAATAAGATCCCAGCTGCTGTTTTAAAAAAAAAACATGAAGAGAAGAGGGTGTAAAGACATCCCAAAACGTGTCTAACACATTCATTTCAGCATCATGGAAATGAAGAACTGATCATACACAAAGCATACATGTTATTATTCTGTACTAAACTACGAAAAACTGACTGTCTCACGTATAAAAATATAGTTAATAAATGTTAACCACACATAAATGGATGATCTTCATTTAATTTTATTAGCATAATATCGCACGGTAGTTTACTAATTTAAATATACAATGTGGTCTCTCAATTAACATATGGCCATAAAAGATGCATGTGTATTCATTCTAAAGGAATTAATAAAAAAGTTGGTATTGCTGTTAAAATAGTTTTAGATGGAGTACAGCATGTCACACCACAGGACATATCTTATGTGAACTACCTATATGCACAAAAAAGACACTTAAAATAGAATGCAGTGCTTTAAGATGATTTCACAGATGTCTAGGGTGGCAAGGTTTAAAATAATGTAACCAAACTATAAATGCAAGAAACAAAGAAAGAGCAGTTTATGAAAAAGAGACTGCAGAAGAGTTGTTCAGAGGGGTTAAGGATGAGTCAGGAAGTTAGAGTGTAACAAGCCAGTCTGGAATTCCTTTGTCTTGCTTGGTTAATATTTGCACATGGATTTAGCTTTTTCCTCTTTAGCATTCAATGTTTGCAAAGCCAAATGAAAGGATGGCAAGCCAGAGGGTTACCAAGCATCATAGGCCAGTAGAAATGGAATAGTTGGAGGGCAGACATGGTGGCATTTTTGAGAATTTATGTGTCATCCTGGGTGACTGCCTCCCATTACTTATACAAACATACACATTCCTGCACTTACATGTCCATATAAAGGCATACAGGTTAACATGCCAATAAACACTTCACTGATTACTGTTGATGGACTCTTTCTAAATATGAATTAGATGAATGAAACCTGCATTAATATTCCAAACAGAGGGCTGATCTCGCCTCTAAATATTTAAAGACTTCCCTATCTGTGAAATTAATAACATTGGAGCATGTTGGCTGTTTTAAATCATGTTTGCTTAAGGTTAAGACTGTAATGACTTTCAGCAAAGTGGAAGTGGAACATCAGGCAGCAGGAGCAAACTCTCATCTTGTCCTTGTCCTCTCTGTGACACCTTAAAAGTGGGACAGAATTGGTTTTATGTTTGCAGAAGGGAAATGGTGAAAAACAAAAACTGCAACAGCATTTTAATTACTGAACACACAGCTAAACATGCATTGATACATACAGGGTTAATATTTATTTCAGGCATAAGATGCAAATATGTCCTCGAGTCAAAACTCACTCTTCTTGCAGTATTTGCTTTTTACGAGTCAAGTGCAGGAGACAGACAGCAGAATAACACAGAAGGTGCGGTTGAGGTTACAATTTCATTATTTCTGCTTTCACATTCAGTGCAGGGGAAAAAGCCTAGATTTTGTATTCGGGTGACAACGAGGATTTTGATGATCAGTGCATGGACCCATTCTATTCATCCAAAGAAAGACTTGTATGACTCCCCCAAAAAGAAAGACATTTTGAACTGCATGCAAAAACCCTGAGTGAATGGTAGAATCCCTAAGGGCCTCCTAATTGAAAAACCCCCTACCATTGGTAAAGAAAATCCTGAATTCTGTCAAAGATGGTGTGAGATTTTAAACCATTATTCACTTGACTTGATGCTACTTATTGCTGACCATGCCACCAAAGAATAAAAACCTCTATCCTTGAGTGCGAAAAAATTGAAACAATACATAAAGAAAGAGAAATTAGAAGAACTGCAAACAAGTATACAAAACCAACTAAAACAAACTGTGAAGAACTAAAGAAGTTTAAATTACACAAGTTCAAGCGAGATCCAATGGATTATAAAGAGAATAAGGTCTACAGATGGATGCTGGGGAAATCTGGAAGACCTCAAGCACAACGCTATCATCGTGGAAAGCCCATAGATTCCAGTGAGTCTAATATATCCACTTCTTCTACCACATCTTCCATCTGCAAGAGGTCTTTTTGGGAACCCCTCAAAGATCTCAGCGAACATGCACAAGAAGTGTCGACCAACCAGAAGAGGTTCAAGACGCGGATGGTAAACTCTTTTGGTCTCACAGATAGAGAAGATGTTAAGCTGTTATATTAAACTCATCTGACAAGCAACTGTCAAATGAACAAGTACTCAGTAAATGCCTGTCCTTTGTCCCATCTCCTATAACTGACCCTTTTTAGTTAAGAATGAATTGTTCAAGTTTATGAGGAATATTAAATTGAAAAGATTTTTTGGCTGTAAAGATACTAAGAGTGAGTTCATTAAACAGTTTAAACCAAAGAGTACCTTTACACCACATGTTTCTAATCTTTCTATAAATACATTTTGTCGGCTGGTGGAAAATGATATAGATGAGATGTTAAAGGACAAACAACAATTTTGTGTAAAAAATCTCTACAAAGCTCAAAAGGTGTCTCTAGAAGATCTAATGAAAGATATATCTATTACTATTCAGAAAGCTGATAAAGGAGGAGGAATAGTAATACAAAATACTGGCATATATGTGACTAAATTAAAATAAATGTTAAGTGACCAAACATACAAAACCCAGCTGGACAAAATGTATAAAAGAACAAGAGCTAAAATTTCTAGTAAACCATCATCCTGTTACCCCAATACTCTATGCATCGCCTAAAATACAAAAGTCTAGTATAGATCCTCCATACTGACCTATAGTTTCAGGTATTGGTTCACTCACTGAAAAGTTGTCTGAATTCATAGATTTCAATTGCAGCCTTTGGTCAAAAAGTTGCCTTCTTACTTAAGAGACACAACAGACTTTTTTAATAAGTTATAATTACGATCTTCTCTAGAAGACCAGGATTGGTTTGTAACATTAGATGTGTCTTCTCATCTATACTTCCATTCCACATAAGATCTCTTGAAATTTTCTACAATACCTATTGACTTTATTCTAGACCTTACAAAATTTATTTTGATCAGGAATTACTTTTTATTTGACAAAGATTATTATCTCCAAGTTCAAGGCACTGCTATGGGCACCCCTCTGGCACCTAGCTATGCTAACCTTTTCATGGGGAAATTTCATGGGGAAATTTGAACTGGACTTTATTTGTGATAATAATCCCTTTGGGAAATGCATTAAATACTGGGCTAGATACATTGATGACTGTGTTCTAATTTAGAAGAGAAATGAAGTGGAATTAAATTAATTTGTTATGTTTTTGAACTCTAAACTTTTCTGTAGAAAAAGACCTTTCATCCATTAATTTCCTAGATGTGTTAATATCTAAGGACAACAATGTTGCCTCCACTACAGTCTTTCGTAAACCAACAGATAAAAATACATTACTCTCTGCAGATATTCCTCACCCACTACCTCTGAAAAAAGGTTTACCTTTAAGCCAACTTTACCGACTAAGACGAATTTGTGATTCAGAGGATTTGACAAACATTCAGAAATTCTTTGCAACTTCTTTTTTGTTCTAGAGGTTATCCACAAGCATGGTTTCAGTCTGCATTTGATAGGGCAAAAAAATTTAAATAGAACTCAATTATTAAACAATACACCAATTTTCCATAAATTATGATCTTACTTACACTGAGAAAAGTTCAAATTCATTGTTAATAAATATTGGTTCATTCTAACTTCAAATCCCCCTACTAAAAGACATTTTTAAATATCCTCCCATGTTCACCTATAAAAGATCTCGCAATTTGGCCAATATATTGGTGAGATCAGATGTGGTGCGTGATGACAAAAAAAAAATATATAAAAGGTGGTTTTACATGTAGAAATTGCACATCACGTTCTTCAATATTGCAAAGAATTTACATGCATTTCTACAAAAAAGTGTATCAGATTAAATCTTGCATAACTTGCAAACTCCACAAATAATTTGATTTACTTCAGTGCCCATATCCTCAAATGTATGTTGGGAAAACATCAGCAGCACTAAAAATTTGAATTAGTGAGCACAAATCGGCCATCTGTAGACAAGATATCACTTCACACATTGCCAGACATTTCATTGAATACAACCACAACATTGAACAATTGAAATGTATTGGGATTGAGAAAGTTATGAAGTCTCGCCGAGGTGGAGATAATGACAAAAATTTACTACAGAGAGGCATTTTGTATGTTTCATTTACAGATCATGTCTCCTGGTGGTTTAAATGAAGACTTTGATCTTTCAACTTTTTAGTTATGGATAGTTTGTTTTTCTAGGTGACAATACATCACCTTGGTCTAATAATGGACAATTCTTATAATGGAATACATAGACTATCAATTAATGTCCAACAAAACCCTTCATCAGCCAACTAACAAAGGACAATGCATCTATATGAACTTCTGCAGTTAATCCAGGATGAACTTCAAAGACATTAGTCATTAATCTTAAAGTCATGCAAAATCTTTGTTTAAACACTGGCCATTAACACTTACTTAGTTTGTTTATTTTAAACCATGACTTGCACATGACTTGCACAGATTGCTCACTGGGGTTCTAAATACAATTATTATTTAATTACTTATTTTATACACAATTTACAATCATATTTAATCAAACTACACAATGATGACTCTAAGACATTATAGATATTATGGTTTCATTTTCTGTTAATGCATGATTTTCTGTAAAGCTGCTTTGAAACGATGTATGTTGTGAAAGGCGCTATACAAATAAAAATGACCTGACTTAACAATATTGATTAATGAATGGCATTTCATGCCTGTGTCATTTTGCTCCTGTTGGTGGTATGTCATTGATTGTATAATTGGGTTGATTTGGACATTGTCAATTGGCTGATTAGCCAATTATGGACATCTGATAACACCTACAGGCCTATATTGTTGTGATTATTTCTGCTGCAGCTATTGACACAGCCCTAATTTAGTGATTCTCAAAGCAATCCAACAGAGAGCTGCTCTCATTTCTGAAAACAGTTTATTTACTAAAAGGGACTTTAACCAACTCTCAGTGGAAAAACAAATGATCAACCACATTCTTTCTCACTGTTATTCCACTTCTTTTTAGAATAATGTGCTTTTTCTTCCCTTGCAGTCGGTATGAAGTAGTGATTCCAGTGGCTCAAAAAAATTAAAATAAAAAAATAAAAAAATAAAAAAATAACTGTAAAGATTTGTTTGGATTTGATCACTGATTAGTTTAGTGAACATTTCTGCAAATTGTGACTAAGAGAAATGGAATAATGTATCAAATGTAACAGTCAGTATCTGGTGTGGCCACCAGCTGCTTTAAGTACTGTATTGCATCTTCTCCTCATGGACTGCACCAGATTTGCAAGTTCTTGCTGTGAGATGTTACCCCAATCTTCCACCAAGGCACTTGCAAGTTCCCGGACATTTCTGGGGGGAATGGCCCTAGCCCTCACCCTTCGATCCAACAGGTCCCAGACGTGCTCAATGGGATTGAGATCCGGGCTCTTCACTGGCCATGGCAGAACACTGACATTCCTGGAGGGTCATGTCAGGATGAGCCTGCAGGAAGGGTACCACATGAGGGAGGAGGGTGTCTTCCCTGTAACGCACAGCCTTGAGATTGCCTGCAATGACAACAAGCTCAGTCCGATGACTGTGTTACACACCGCCTCAGACCATGACGGACCCTCCACCTCCAAATCGATCCCGCTCCAGAGTACAGGCCTTGTGTAATGCTCATTCCTTCGACAATAAACGCCAGTCCGACCATCACCCCTGGTGAGACAAAACCATGACTCGTCAGTGAAGAGCACTTTTTGCCAGTCCTGTCTGGTCCAGCGAAGGTGGGTTTGTGCCCATAGGCAACATTGTTGTTGGTGATGTGTGGTAAGGACCTTCCTTACAACAGGCCTACAAGCCCTCAGTCCAGCCTCTCTCAGCCTATTGCGGACAGTCTGAGCACTGATGGAGGGATAGTGCATTACTGGCGTAACTCGGGCATTTGTTGTTGCCATCCTGTACCTGTCCCGCAGGTGTGATATTCAGATGTAGCGATCCTGTGCAGGTGTTGTTACACGTGGTCTGCCACTACGAGGACAATCAGCTGTCCTTCCTGTCTCCATGTAGTGCTGTCTTAGGCATCTCACAGTACAGACATTGCAATTTATTGCCCTGGCCACATCTGCAGTCCTCATGCCTCCATGCAGCATGCTTAAGGCACGTTCACGCAGATGAGCAGGGACCCTGGGCATCTTTCTTTTGGTGTTTTTCAGAGTCAGTAGAAAGGTCTCTAGTGTCCTAAGTTTTTATAACTGTGACCTTAATTGCCTAAGGTCTGTAAGCTGTTAGTGTCTTAAAGGGGACCTATTATGCAAAATTCACTTTTACATGGTATTTGAACATAAATGTGAGGCGGCAGTGTGTGTACACAACCACCCTACAATGTTAAAAATTAATCTAAAACAGTGTCTCAAAGTGATTGGATTTCATTTCTGCTCTAACGTGACGTTATGTTAGAGCAGGCCTCGCCCACGACTGGTGACGGACTCCACCCTATTATCATAGATCCTCCCCTGAGAGATCTACACACAGTCTGCCATTTTTTTCCACGCTGGAGCAGCTACGGTGAGAAGAATAATGTCTCAGCTTTGTAAGTGTCATAAGTGTTCTGTTATTGGCTGTAAAAGTGAACATAAGAGTCTTCATGTACTCCCGGCATCAGAGCCACTGAAGACGCAGTGGACAAGTTTTGTTTTTGAAGAAAATGTGCCCCAAAACATACCAAAATTCGTGTATGTTTGTGCAAATCATTTTACACCGGACTGCTTTGTGAATGAGGGTCAATATAAAGCAGGATTTTCCAAAAATTTGATCCTCAAGCATGGATCAGTACCAACTGTTCGTGTTCCAGCTTTATATCCTGAAGATCTAAGTATTGCGCTTTATATTTTGTGAATGTTTGAAAATCGCCTTTCCGAATGTGCTTGTTAGCTGATTCTACGGCTAATGCAGCTAAAGTTATCAGTCTCTGATTGTATTCATGGAGAACAAGCTATGTCGTTGTTTTTAATTTTTAACCTGAAAACACTTACTGTCAGTTACCATTGTCTCTGATTGTATTCAAGGAGACCAGAGCTATGTCGTTATTTTTACGGAAAGGGGGTGGGGAGCAGCAGCTCATTTGCATTTAAAGAGACACACACGAAAACGGCGTGTTTTTGATTCCATCCAAAAAGAGGCATTTACAACATGGTATAATAAATGATCCGTGGGGTATTTTGAGCTGAAACTTCACAGACACATTCTGGGGACACCTGAGACTTATATTACATCTTGTAAAAAGGGCAATAAGAGGTCTCCTTTAACGACTGTTCCACAGGTGCATGTTCATTAATTGTTTATGGTTCATTGAACAAGTATGGAAAACATTGTTAAAAACCCTTTACAATAAAGATCTGTAAAGTTATTTGGATTTTTACAAAATTCTTTAAAATACAGTGTCCTGAAAAAGGGACGTTTCTTTTTTTTGTTTGTTTTTTGCAGAGTTTATTTGTGTGCCTACAAATCTTCTGAGACTTTTAGCAGAGTATTTAAGCATCATAAGTGTTTCCCCACAAATTACAACAAAGCATATCTATCATTTTGTGAACTGCTGAACGTGACTTTTTATCAAGCTGTAAAAAAAGACAAGACTAGCCTAAAAATAATTAAGTTTCAACAACGTCCTTTTGTCATTGTTTTGTGTGGTTATCAGTCACTTTTATTCATAATTCATCCTACCCGTTTTCTTGTTGAACGAGATTGAATGACATCCTTTGATCATATTTCAAGCTGTACTATCAAGTGTACTGTACACCATGCCAGCTAGAAACTTTCTTACCCTGCTGACACACATTGTTTATGTTCATAAAGGACTATGATTACAACAGACCATAAAGTTTTTTGTTTTTATGAAAAATTCATATTTTTACACATTGTAATATAGTAAGTTGATCAACTGAAAATAAAAAGGATAAATTCACAGTATGCCCACCTCTTCCATCACCACTGGACCACTGTTGAAATCCCTTCCACAGAATTCTGCAGTTTCACTCTTAAAACTTTTTAAATCACATGCATTAACACACTAATTCTGACAACTCTAATTACGAGTGATTATAATTTTTTCTCCATTAGGGGTTTTCCTGGGTCAAAAATGATTGAGTAGTACGAGTGATCCCGCTCTGAGCTCTGCTGTCTCTGGAGCACAAATTTCCGGACGCCTGCTGGACTCGCATGCACTTTGGAGCTCCAGAGACAGTGCGCGCCACAGTGATGTGAAACATTCGCATGTCAGATGAGAAGAATATCATTGACATGTCATTGAATTTGCTTCGGCGGCCACAGAAAACTTTTCAATGCCAGAAAAACCCTGTCAATATCTCTTCAATTCTCCTGGTCTCATGTGAAGCCCTGCCCACTGATAAATACTGTAAGGCCACACTGCACACATGGATATTTACATATCGCGATATACATGATATAGCAAATTCTCTATCGATTGTTACTTTATATCGTCACCACGATATATATCATCATATCGCCTAGCCCTAATATTATATGATATTATATATTATAGTATATTATTACAATGAAAGAGTGGGACAATCAAAGAAACCAAAGGAAAGATTAAGGCTACATGGAAAACATTGATTGTGCTCGACTAGGAATCACACTACCATAACGAACCATGAAGACTGTAACCGCATTTATGAAAAGTTTGTTAATGCTTTGCAGTTACTTGGATTTCTGTATGAATGTGTCTAAAATGTGATCTAAACCTTTAATAATGGATTTGTCTGACTGAAACATGGCTGAGAGTGATAAATATTAACCCTGGCAATCCTTGTAAGAATGGCCATGATGGAGTGTTTCTTGGATCAATGACCTACACTGAGGCTTGGGAACTGACACAAATTGAAATCTCATAACATAAATAATGAACTATCTGGGCGTAAAAGGGTCAAGTATTGTATCCCTCAAGGTTCTGTCCAAGGGCTACTACTGTTTAACTGTACTTGACACCACTAAGGAACATTATGGTATTAGACTACACTGCTTCACAGATTATGGAAAATTAAAAATCAGCTTTGATTGTGTCCAAAGAGTAACGAAACAATGAAAATAGGAACATTTTTTTAGTAACTGTGTAACTCTGTAAGACCATTAAATGTATAATCATTTGTTCTGACCTGAATTGCGCATATAAGTAACATCTGTAGAACTGCTTAACTTCATCTAGGGAGAAACTCAGTCATAATGGAGTGGAGAATTTAAGACATCTTGACTGTAATACTTTGTTTGCAAGATGTTCCTCTGGATCTCTATGTAACAGACGTTTGGTTATCTTGTTAATTTCACACACTAAAAAAATAAAAAAATAAAAATGATTTGGTGGTAAACTTATTTGTATTATTTTGTATTATTTTTTACATTATTCTTCTAGGTAAATTAATATGATTTCCTTTTTATTTATTATACATTTATACTTTTAAACACAGCTATACTAAAACAAACATTTCATATCATAGGTGGAACATGTAAAAGGCTGGGGAAGGCTGGCCATGAGCATGATGTGTATATTAATACAATACAGGTATCGAGAGGGAATTCTGTTTACTGCTCAGGGATCATGCTGCTCGTAACTGCTGGTCTAGTATCAGTTTTCCCAAAACAAGTCCAAACCTTAATTACTATTAAGAAGGGAAAAGCTGACTCTAGATCAGCGGCTGTAGCCAAATTAATCTTAAATCGTCTGAGTGGCCGATTGCTATGTTTGCAATTAGAATGTCTTCATTTCTGAAATAGTGTAATTCTTGGATTAAAACGTATTTATTAGTTTATGGTAGCAAACTTCTGGTTAAAAAAGAGGTCATTTTTAGTTTTTTAAATTAGCCTATGTCAATTCATGACTAAATCAATAAGCCTAAATCTAAATCTAAACCAGCCAGCACTGAGATGATCTGGTGAAAATAATTCTTTGAACTTGTGAATAAGACTTTTCAAGTCATAGCTGATTGATGAATTCATGTCGGTGTGGGACTGCGTTTGATTATGGTGTATGCAGGACAGTGCTTATTACTTATTATTCAACTTTGCAGTTATGCCTATTACCCAAAACACATCAATTATATATGTGTGCTCTAGCCTTCGCTTTAATAATAGTCAATATGAGTACTGACGTCTGTGTAAATAACAATAATAAACAATTTATTCTTCTGGTGTTTTTTTGTATGGAATGTGAACGTTGTTCAGTAGGTGGTACCTGAGATTTGAAAATCTGTTTTATTGAATGGCTCCAGATGGCAAGAAGAAAGTCATTTTCCAGTTCAGTCTGCGACTGCGGACAGAGGTACTGATGAGAGAGGTGAGTTTAGCTGCAGCTCTGATTAAAATCGATGTAAAAATGTGTTTTTTATTGCAAAAACTTGTATTTTGTTTATTGAAAATGTGATTTAATGTTATTTTAGCATGAATGAAGAGTGTGTGAACTTAAGCGTGTCGTTTTTGAGAGTATTCATGAAAAGTGGTTAGAAGCTCATGTGGATGTGTGAATTAATTCTCTTTGCTGGCTGGTTGACACGAATACTAGGGGAAAGATGTTCTGGTTACTTTCATAACCTCTGTTCCCTGATGGAGGGAACGAGACGTTGTGTCGATGTAGTGACACTAGGGGTCACTCTTGGGAGCCCCAAACACCTCTGCTTTTTTTAAAAAAAGGTCAATCAGAATTGGCAAGTGGAATTTGCATGCCACTCCCCCGGACATACGGGTATAAAAGGAGCTGGTATGCAACCAATCATTCAGGTTTTGTGCTGAGGAGCCGAGACCAGGTTCCGGCCATTTCAGTGGGTAGTTCAGCGTTGTGGCAAGAGGGACACAACGTCTCATTCCCTCCATCAGGGAACGAAGGTTACGAAAGTAACCAGGACGTTCCCTATCTGTCACTCACTCGATGTTGTGTCGATGTAGTGACACTAAGGGTCCTATACAAAACACCACAACTAGCTGAACTGTGTTACGTGAACTGGTGGTGTGTGATGGGCAGACTACTGTGTGCCTCATAGCCAGGCCATCACATAACTTCCCCCAACGCTCTTATGGGCGTCGAACGGTCCATCAGGAACAAGTTGACTGCCCAACTACAGGGACAGGCTAGCCCAGCCGAGGCCTCTTTTCCCTCTCTTTTCTCCCCAAAAAGAGTGGAATTTGTTAACTGACTGGGAGCCATAGATGTCTGCGTCGGGGGGTGTCCCTCCCAAGGGGAAGACACCGTGGAGACCACACCTCGCCCAAAAAGAAGGGGGGGTATTTTGAGTGGAATACATCACATGTCTTACCGAGTCTTGTCGGAAGAATGTCATGTGGAGAGGTCCCATGGTAGGTCCTTCCCAAAGGGGAGGAGTTTCTACAGAGCATGGCGACCGGGGGCAGAGGGGCCTCTGCCCAAGGAAGATGCAGTTTGCCATCAGGGAAACAATTTTGCGGAAGATATCACATGGGGTCGCCTTCGGGAAACCAGCACATGTGGAGCACCTACCTCAGTACAGGGGCTCATTACCACACGTACTGGGCGAGTTTCTCTGCAAACTCAGTTGCCAGAGGGCTAAGGAGGAAAGTCATCCAGGGATCACAGTCTGTGAACACGACTGGGAGACTTCACCTCAAGGGAAAGGCGCTATGCAAAAGTGGTACACCTGGCCAGTTGTCCCGGAACTTACCTGCTCGTGCCTGCCAATACACAGGACGAGACCGGCTCAACCCGGAGATTGTAGAACCTCGCAAAGGTGTTGGGTGTTGCCCAGCCCGCTGCTCTGCAGATGTCTGCCAAAGAGGCGCCACTGGCCAGGGCCAAGGAGGCTGCCACACTCCTGGTGGAGTGGGCTCATAACCCCGCAGAGGGTGGCACGTCCTGAGCCTGATATGCCATTGTGATGGTGTCGATGGCCTAGTGGGCGATCCTCTGTTTGGAGACAGCGCTTCCTTTCCGCTGGCCACCAAAGCATACAAAGAGCTGCTCGGAACTTCTAAGATCTGCGTATGATTCAAATAGATGCGTAAAGCTTGCACCGGACACAGCAATGCCAAGGCTGGGTCTGCCTCCTCCTGGGGCAGTGCTTGCAGGTTCACCACCTGATCCCTAAAAGGAGTCATGGGAACCTTGGGCACATAGCCCGGTCGGGGTCTCAGGATCACGTGAGAGTAACCCGGACCGAACTCCAGGCACGATTCGCTGACAGAGTACACCTGCAGGTCCCCTACCCTTTTGATGGAAGTGAGCGAAGTCAGGAGGGCAGTCTTCAAAGAGAGTGCCTTAAGCTCAGCTGACTCCAAGGGCTCAAAGGGAGCTCCCTGTAGACCCCGAAGGACTACGGAGAGGTCCCATGAGGGGACAAGGTGCAGTCCGGAGGGATTCCCGAGCGGTGTGGCTGCTGCTGAGGATGCCATATGCCCAAGGAACCTCTGAAAAAGTTTCAGTGAAACCGCTGTTCTCTGTCTGAACACCTTCGGACAGTTCAGCACCGACTGTGTGCGCTTGTTTGTGAGGCGTGCTGTCATCGAGACTGAGTCCAACTCCAAACCGAGAAAAGAGATGCTCTGAACCGGGGAGAGCTTGCTCTTTTCCAAGTTGACCCGAAGCCCCAGTCGGCTGAGGTGCCAGAGCACGAGGTCCCTGTGTGCACAGCAACTCTCGAGAGTGAGCTAGGATTAGCCAGCCATTGAGATAGTTGAGGATGCGGACGCCCACTTCCCTTAGCGGGGCAAGGGCAGCCTCTGCGACCTTTGTGAAGATGTGAGGGGACAGGGACAGGCCGAAGGGGAGGACCTTGTACTGGTAAGCCTGGCCTTCGAAGGCAAACCGCAGGAAGGGTCTGTGTCCAGGTAAGACCAAGACATGAAAGTACGTGTCCTTCAGGTCTACTGGCGTGAACCAATCTTGATGCCGGACACTCGCTAGAATGCGTTTTTGCATCAGCATCTTGAATGGGAGTCTGTGCAAAGCCCGGTTCAGTACTCACAGGTCCAGGATTGGTCGCAACCCACCGCCTTTCTTCGGTACGATGACGAAAGGGCTGTAGAACCCTTTCTTCATCTCGGCAGGAGGGACAGGCTCTATCGTGCCCTTGCGCAGAAGGGTAGCAATCTCTGCACGCAAGGTAGCGGTGTTCTCGCCCTTCACCGAGGTGAAGCGGATGCCGCTGAACCTGGGCGGGCGCCTGGCGAACTGATTCGCGTAGCCGAGTCGGACGGTCTGGGTCAGCTATTGTGATGGGTTGGAAAGCGCAAGCCATGCGCCCAAACTCCGGGCAAGAGCGACCAAAGGAATGATCACATCAGACGTACCGGTGGGTGGGGCCTCGCAGTGGGACAGAGCTCGAGGTGCCACGTCAAGGGGACTCGAGCCCCATGGCCGTGCTGAGTCCAGGGACATCGAAGCACTTACCTGGCTCCTGCTGCCCACCATAAGATTGGCCGAGGAGGGGAGATGAGGAATCTCGTCCCTGTAGTCCACTGGAACCAATCCCATGTGGGCATGTTTGTGCCACAGCTGGGCACACAGGGGTGGGGGGTCCGCCGCTGGAGCGCCATACCTGCCAAAATGGGACGGTGGTCGTGACGACGGCCTTGCACACTGGATATGTGACCCAGTAGACGAGGGAACCATTCTTTTGTCAGGCTTTTGGGTGCCGCAGCCTCCTGGGCATGCGGCGACAAAAGATTCTCCTCCCGGCCCACCACTGGGGGATGGAGTGGTCTGTCGACCAGCCCCAGAGAAGTGGGTCTCCTCACCCCTGGGTTGCCCGTCTCAGGGGCACTTCGAAGCCTTCCTCGGGTTCTTAGTGGCCGGCCATGAGACGGGTGACGTCTGCTTCCTGTGGAGGGCTCCACGCCGGAGCCGGGCCACAGGGGCGGGCTGCGGCGGAGCTGGTGTTGTTGCTGCAGGAGGATTCCCTTGGAGACGAGCAGACAGGGTGCGGGGTCTTAAGCCATGCTGGGGCAGGATATGTTGTAAGACCTCCGTCTGCTTCTACACCGCCGAGAACAGCTGGGCAAAGTCCTTGAAGCCGTCGCCAAACAGGCCAACCTGGGAAATGGGGGCATCAAGGAACCGTGCCTTGTCCGCCTCTCCCATCTTGACCAAGTTGAGCCAAAGGTGGCGCTCCTGGACCACCGGGGTGGACATCGCCTGCCCGAGAGACTGCGCCGTGACCTTCATCGCCCGGAGAGCGGGGTCGGTCACCGAGCACAGTTCCTGCATCAATCCCGGGTTACAATTACCCTCGTGCAGTTCTTTTAGCGCCTTGGCTTGGTGTACTTGCAGGAGAGCCATGGCGTGCAGGGCGGAGGCGGCTTGTCCAGCGGCACTGCAGGCCACAGTTGTCAGGGATGATATAAACCTACAGGCCCTGGACGGGAGCTTTGGGCGCCAGCGCCAGGTGGCGGCACTCTGCGGACACAAGTGCACCGCGAGCGCCTTATCCACCTGGGGGATCACCGAATACCCCCTGGCCGCTCCACCATCGAGGGTAGTGAGAGCGGGGGAGCTGAAAGACCGGGACCGGGCAGTAAAAGGTGCCTCCCACGATCTTGTCAGCTCCTCATGCACTTCCGGGAAGAAACCCCGATCGTCGAGCCGCGAGGGTTCAGGGGAGAGTGGAGGGTTCCACTCTAGCCTGACGCTCGCGGTCGCCCGAGAAAGCATGTCCGTCATTTCCGCGTCGGCATGAGACTGGGCGAGCGTTCCTGAAGGAGGAAGACCAGATGAAGCCTCTGTGTCAGACTGGATGAGCCCGCTCTCCGATGCTGCGCTCGATAACTCATCGTCTTCCGGAGCTCTGAACGAGAAGTCGAACTCGCGCTGAGATGAGCCGGCGGTCTCGTGCAAGAGCCCGATCAGGGAAAGCGAGCATGCTGGGGAATGGGAGGTCCGTGGGGGGATACCCGGCGGAGGTGGTCCCATTGATGTCCCCAAATCGCCCCCAGTGCTAACCAACGTGGCCTCAAACCCATAGGTAGAAGGACCGGTGTGGTTTTCTTACGAAAGCAAGCCGCGACCGCAACGTTGCCATGGTCATGTTCTCGCAATGAGGACATGACTCATCCATGAACGATGTCTCCGCGTGGGCAGTGCCCAGACACGTAAGACACGCGATTGTGGCCGTCAGAAGCGGAGAGATATTGACCGCAACCAGGAATAACACACAAACGGAAAGGCATCTTTAAAAAGATGTTCCGTGTGTGCCGCTCTTTTACAAAGAAAATATACTCTTTTTAGAATATACTCTTTTAGTTGTTTCTGCCGTCTCTCCACGGGTGCAGAGGCGGAGAAGCCGCTGAAATGTGCCGTAGAATCCAGCAGATGAGGTGACTGCACGGATGAATTCAGCTTCAATGAATAGAACCGCTCGGCTCCGAAGAGAAAATCTGAATGAGTGGTTGCATACCCGCTCCTTTTATACCCATATGTCCGGGGGAGTGGCATGCAAATTCTCATTGGCCTTTTTTAAAAAAAGCAGAGGTGTTTGGGGCTCCCAAGAGTGACCCCTAGTGTCACTATATTGACACGACGTCGAGTGAGTGACAGATAGGGAACCACAGATATTCATGTTTTTTGATAAACACCCTTTTTTATTCATGTTTCCCCACCCATATTTATTTTATTGTTTTGAGCTCTATTATTGATTTGGGCTCATTTAAAATGTTTCATGCTGGATAAAACAGTATGTTATGTGTAAATGATTTGAGCATACGTTATGTAAGTCAATATAAAAATGTAAAACGTAAGAGTTTTTTGATAAAACAGTCTTTAATTCATTCAGAAAAAAAGGCCTGTTTGATCAGCATTTGTGGTGTCCGGAATCATTCATTCATTCATTCACACAACGCAGAGTTATTTTTGTAACAAATGGAGCAGCTGTTCACAGACCAACTCCACACTGACTCTCCATATCTGGCATGCAGTATCAAAAGCTGTTCCTGAGCTTTTATTGATAAGAAGTATACCAAAAAGCCATGTGTCATAAACTGCTGTAAACAAATTCACTTTCACTTTTCTTCCTGATGTTTCACCCAACACACATCTTTGGTGTGAAAATCCAAAAATACCTATGAAATAATAATGAAGTCTGACATTTGTTTCTACAATAATATATACTTAAATACTATATTGAGAGCACTGATAAGGTGCCCAATCTGGAATCCTCCCACATATTTCCACCAAAAGAACAGGGAGATGGGTCACTTTATTTTTCCCATCCATCTAAAAAAAATCATTTAATTTACAAATATCATATGAATTGAATGCTCCAACATTTCTTGGTTGTAAAAAAAATATATAACTTCTGACCTTTGCATCAAAGCCAGCTTGTGATGGCTGAAAATCTCTTCACTATACAGTTGCGTCACTTTTGCGCAGGTATTTCAGTGTGAAAAACTGTGTATTCACTAACCAACTGCAATCTAGTTTAAGCAGGTGCAATTAGAGCTAAAGTAGCGCTGCATCTTGAGTATTTAAATTAAGTCATTGTCATTCCTTTCTATGCAAACACCCCACCTTTCTATGTAAATTAGGTTCATTATAGATTGCGTGTCATTCACAAAACCCCATTCTATTTGGTCGCAATTTACAGGAGGAAAGCAGGTGGTAAACTGAAGAGATGTGTTTGTAAATTTTCTAGTGAACATGGCAGCAGTAATTCATCAAATAATGATCTAATGATGTTAAAAAGCATAATAAACTGGCATACTGTATATCCAGATGCGTGGAGTAGTCAAGCACACTTTTAGCATGTTAAAGTGGTGGAATGATGTTTTGTCCTGCTGCATCCTCCACAGTACCGGCCCACACAATCAGAACTGTGCCATTCAAATTGCGTTCAGCAAGCTTTTGCAGTTGTTATCTGCATAATTCCTTTAGTGAATCGGGTGCTAAACCAGCACAGACAGCATGTGCAAATAACCAGTATTTTTATCTGTTTTTATCCATTCTTATTGAATTTCCCCCTCAGACTTAAATTGCTTAAATTACTTAAACTACATATCTGTTTGTAAGCATAAGCTCCGGCACAGCACCATTTCAGTGAAAAAGGGGTATGCAAGAGTGCACAAAGAGTCGAGCTTTGCTTTACGAGTCCACAATCACAAAGACTCTGTCCCCTCCTGTGGGCTCAAACTTTGATTGGCTTCTTATGATCAGCAAGCCAATGGAGCTATGAGAAAATTATTTTTGAGACCCAGGTGATCCACTGCACATTGCATGTGTTAGTATGAATGTGGTGGTCTAATTGACCTTCTGCTTACATGCTCAGTTTGACAGCTCTTCGCTAGTCTTCGTAATGGGGGCCTTGAAGGACGCAAGAGGGTGAATAATGGTCTACTAAATGGCAGAGGAGTTTCAGGACATGTCAGGCCCCATTGTGCCATTCTTTATCACGCCTGACCCAAAATCAAACATGCAGGTCCCCCATCTCCTTGGTGACATTGCAGGGCCCCACAATTGCTTAGAGACCGAGAACAATGGCAGCCTGGGAAAGCACATGTCGCTAGTAAAGGCCAGTTTCTTTTACTTGGACAAGAGGTGGCATAGCACTGATTTACAAACACTGAGGTAGTTAATGGGAGGTAGTTAAACATCTTCACTGATAAACATGGATCTTCTGGAGAAAAAAAAGCTCCTGGATTCTCCTCTTTACAAATGTATTTGTAACACTGCATGACCACTAAAATTGAACTAATGAGAGCAAAAATGCAACTAAAAATGGTAAAGCAAAAAAAAAATAATAATAATAATAATTTTTGTCTGAAAAATTGGTACAAAATAAAGTTACATTTAAGTTTGTTTCAAGTTCAACTAGAATTTAACAAACAGGAAAGTAAACACCTCAAACCATCTCATTTTCATATCACTTTCTTCATGCACTGTATGTCAGGGAAATTAGGAAAATTAAGAACATTCCAGATATGGATAAATAAACTAGTTCTGAAACAAAATTTATTAAAAAGTTATTAGATACCATATGAGATGGCAGAGAGTTTTGTCTTGTACAAAGCTTATAGTGAGTGGCGGTCCATCAGAGGTGGCAAGGGAGGCTAAGCTTCCTAAAAAATTTATTCAAAATCAATGTAACAACAAAAGTCATAAAATTAACAGTTATTTTAATCAATTTACCAACTATCATGTACAACTCAGATGCCTTTAATGTAAAAATAAGTTTTTTGTTTTATTTTACTTTCATTCATGGTAGCCCAGGTGAGTTTGAGTGACTGTATGAATCTGTATGAATGCCAGAGGAGGTTAACAGCATAAAAGCTCCACTCATTAGTAAACTTAATAAAGTTATTCAAATTAACATTCAAATGATGCAACATGTCATCTGCTTCTGTCCAAAATGTAGCCAAAAAAAGCAAAACAGAAGCAAAATTACATTTGCCTCCTGGCATTAATAACATTTCAGCCAATTAGCTTTCTGTATCACGTTAATGCATCATCAAGCCTGCTTGATGTGGGAAAAACAAAAGTTGAAGAAAGGGTTAGGGTTAGCCCTGACCTTTAAATTTAGCCAAAATATTGATGAAAAAAGTTATTGGAGGATCTTAAAACAAGTGAAACACTTTTACCAAGTGTGTTGACACTGTGTTGGCTTCGCTGAGGCTGAGCGGCATCCACGTCATGAACTACCTCGACAATTTGCTACTGTTAGCGCAGTCGGACGAGTTAGTATGTAAGCACAGGGATCTGTCTCTTACGCATTTGGAACACTTGGGCCTCAAAGTCAATTGGGTGAAGAGTGTATTGGCTTTCATGCTCTGATCTGTAAGGACATTACCATGGCTGTGTCATACAAAAATTGCCAAGGGGTAGTTTGTTTGTGCCCAGTTTTGTCTCTGGCACGTCGTATTCTCCTCTGAAGTGAGAAGCATCTCATCTCTCTACATGCAGTGCACATTCCCAGTCACCTGAATTGCAGAGCAGACCTGCTCTTGCCACAGGAAGTCAGACCCAGGGAATCCTCAAATGGTTCAAATTATTTGGGAGGTATTTGGGGAAACCAAAGTGGATGCCCTTGTTCAGGAAATGGCCAGCGAAATGAAGGTATGCAATCCCTCCTGTTCACTTGCTACATCAAGTGTTGTGCAAGGTTCAGGAAGACAAGGACACTGTGTTGCTGGTTGCACAGAAGAGGTGGATCTACGCTTTGAAATGGCCCCTTTTTGTTGCCTGGTGTTCCTCCCAGGGCAAGGACCTAGTGCATTGCTCTGTGCACATGGTGCTATACTTCTTACAGGAGCTTTTGGAAGCAGGGCTCCCTCCATCCATGCTCATAGTCTATGTCACTGCTGTAGAAGTGGGACATGACCTTCAGTGTGGGATTTTGCTTAGCAAACACCATTTGGTCAGTACATTTTAAAGGGGAGCTTGACGGCTGAGGCCCTCTCGCCTAAATCTAAAGTATTGGTTTAAGAGAGACAACAAAGTTGCTAGATACACTAAATGTGAACGAGTGAACTACTGTTGTAGTTGTTGTTTTTTTCCCCAAGAATACAATGTATTTCTGTTTTGACATTACTGTTCTGTTGAAAGCTGAAACGATCTCTTCATTTGACAACAGGTTTCAGAGTAGTGAATGCAATAAAAATTGTTCTTCAAACATTGTCCATTCTTGGGAAAAGTTCATTAACTGTGGCTCACAACAGAAGTCAAGATTTTTACTGAAAAATGACTTAAATTCTATGACTATCCAATACCACTGTATTGAAACTATGGGCTGAGATATTCATTCAAATTTCTCTTTTTATGTTCTGCAGAAGAAAGTCATACAGGATTGGAACAACATGAGGGTGAGTAAATTATGACAGAATTGTCATTTTTGGGTGAACTATTCATTTAAATTCCTTACTATTCCCATCCCTACTCATGACCTCCACTAAAACCACAGTTCAACTGCATACACAAGCACGCTTCTTGTACAAGTCTACCTGATAATGTGTAAAACAGAGATGTGGACATGTGCTACTTGGATGATTTGAATTATTTGAATCATGGCACAGTTTCATTCAGGACACAAAACATATTTCTCCCATCAAGTCTCCACCAAGAAAGCAAAAGCACTATGAACAACTTGCAAGTGTCTTACCTTTAGAGATTTCTGAGAGTGAGCTAGCAAGGACACTTTGCCCTGGATTCAGTCCAGGTCTATATGACGAGGCTTGTACAGTCCATGGCAACTGAATTTGAAAATCACATCTCTCAACCTCAGTGCACACTGTCAGAGCAAACACTCGCTGAGAGAAAAGCTATTTACCTACTGTAGCATTATTTTTTCACAGCCTCACAGGACGTGAATTCTTCAGCATGTTCAGATACCTTATGTCACCAATAACAAAACAAATATGCTCAGAAATAATTACAAAACAAAGTTTGTCTGTTTGGAAGGAATAGCATTTATTCTTCATAGACTTCAACATCTACTTGGCATGAAAGGCAAAGCACTGCACTAAGTCAAAGGCACCACTTTCCTGTCTAACTGGGCCAAGAACAAGGACGTAGTTATTCCAGTAGCCAGAAAGCTGTGTCCCTGCAGGGTTCACCTGTAGTTACTGCCAGCCTCCCACATCCTCCTCACAAAGACATACAGTAGATGAGAGCTCAGATGGTAATGAAGAGAATATGAATGCTGCATGGGAGAAGACCTCTTACTGCTAGAAATTACAGAGACACCTCACCCAAACACTCTACACACTACAGAAGGACAGCAACGATCTATTAAGGAAAAATGTTAAATGCGTGATTTACAACGTTTGTTCCCATTTCAAAATATGTAGCACCGATCAAAGTCCAGAAGCAACTCTCAATCAAACAAAAATGGGGTGACATTTTTAATTTTGTGACTTGTTTCAGTGGCATTGTTGGGCATAACCTTGCAGTCTGACTGGCAACATGCATCAGCACTGTACATAGTGACTTTAAATCTGGGGCAGCAACAGCGGTAAACACTAAAAAGGTCCTTAATACAGCTACCCATTAGCATTACCTTTCGTCTCAGTGGTAGTTGCTTAGCTGGTGTATGACCCACCCATGTAATTATAATTTATATATATATATATTGCTTGTTGAACATATTGTGGCAATTTCCTGGTGAAATAAACACTAGAGCTGGTACAACAACAACAACAACAACAGCTTTTATTCACTTTCACATAAATCACAAGTATTAGATTATCAGTTCATAAACACTTTTCACTCTGTTCCTCACACAATGCTACTTTATGACATCTTAACACTTTTACTATTGTGTGTAACTTGTAAGGCGATACATTTATTGTTTGCAGTACATAAGCAACTTCATTTACAAGCCTATTCAAACGCAATCAACTCAAGCAGTAGCTCGACTGATAGAGCATTGCACTTGCGATGCAAAGGACCGGGGTACCAGTACTAACCAGTTTAGTTAGCACAGTGGACATTTCACCTCGGAATTGCCACCATACGTGCAATGAGCCACATCATGTCATTTTGCAAGAATTTGCAGGAGATCAGGCTGAAAATGGAGCACTTTGAAATTGGAAGGATACGTGGTTTGATAAAGACTCATAAGCATAAGCATTTGTGTGTGATACCGAGGCCTACATTTGTAGTTCCAATGCATGTACAATAAGATAAAACAAAAAGTCAAAAATGCCTTCAGACCTTGGAAAAAGGCATGTTGTTTTTGGGAGAAGATTGTTGCTGGGAATGCACCCTAATAAGAGACCAGGTAAATCATCTTCCTGCTGCATGTGTAATCCAGAGAGGTCATGAGAATGTGAAAATGCTGAAGACCATTGTCAAACTGTTTTATTGGCACCTCCCATGTGATCCGGTATGCTCGATGACATCAAGCAATAAAATAAAACATGTTTTGGGTATGAGCTCTAGAAAGGGGTTTTCAGAGCTCGTTACATCTAGAATATATCAAAATGTTGGCACTAAGTTTTTGTGATTGGCTGGTGGAGAAGAAAAGCAGAAACCGAGCAGTCTGCAGTTTCTCATGTCTCATTAATAAACCCGAGATGTCTTCACAGCTCGCACATTCCTTGATCATGTACATTTTTTATAGAACCAGACAATTGTGTAATGACTTATGCATGTCATATCTATCCATAATTTCTCAAACAAGCGTGTTTAACAGAGCAGGTTATTATGAGTAAGAGACAGTTGCTCATTATTTCAGTCCAGAGGGATGGGGCTGTTTTTCCTTCTCTGAAACATTGAAAAATTGTCACTCCTGCTGCCCGCTGAGTCAAAGCCTCTTCATTTTTTATATTTCACAGTGAATACTGTCCATGAATATTACAAGAGAGCGAAATTTAGAATCTGTTGTACATGGAGAACTGTGTGTTTTGCCCTCCTTTCATCTCTCCCACTGTCTCCCTCAATGTCATTAAATTCCATGTCCCACTCGTTCTGAATATTTCAGTGTTTTTTAAATATCTTTTTTTGGCTTCCACTTCTTTCAGATGGCTTTACGGTTTCTCTGTTGCTCTCACTGTATAAATCATAAAAAATCAACAATTTATGAAATCTCATTGTGCCAATTTACAAAGGCAGGAAACAGAAAAAATCAGTCAGTCCGCATATTCCCAACGGCACACAACAGAGTGTCTCTTTCCAGGAAGAGTCCTGAAAGCCTATCTAAATCTGACAGTCTTTCACTCTAGAAACTGATTTTTATAACTGTGTGTACTGTGTCTAAACAGTGCTATCACACTATAATAAATCTCTGACATGAACTGAAATAATCAGCATATCATACCAGTGACCTGAAAACCAAGCCACAAAATGTAGAAAAAGGGACTTACAGTCTCGACAGAGCCGCATTCTTCTGAAACAGAAGCTCTGGAAGCTGGTGAAGTTGGTTCCTGTTCAGACGGCTTAGAAAAGAAGAAACACACACATACACAGACTGAGCAACTAGTGTGTAACTGACTGAGGTTAGCAAACTCATATCTATGATCAAAGGATTGTTTTGCATAAAGATCTCAGTAAATGCCTCAAGAAGGCAGAATAGGGGCTAAAGCTCAGGGCTGCTCACCAGAAGGTTGGTGGTTAGAGCCCTGCAAGAAGCAACCATCATCATTGTATCCTTGATCAAGACACTTAAGGCTGATTCTTCTGCATTGAACCTATGCTGTAGCATATGCCGTAGCCTGATGGGCACCTCTGCGTAACTGCGCGTCGCGTCGACGCAGACCACAACATCAGTGATTGGTGCACTTTGTAGCCAGAGACTGCCCCCCAGGATGATGGCAATGATATCTGAGGTAGTGTCACATTTTACCTAGATTATTTCAATATCTGTGCATCATATCACATTGTATTTGGATTCGTAACCATTAAAGTTGGGAGCATCTGCTGTTTTTGTTCTGTTTGTGTTCCATGAAGACGAGAAATGCGAAAAAAGATATAGGTTTACAGCTTATAAACTCTAAAAGCTTTTCTTTTTTTTTCTCAGGGCTTTTACTTGATATTAATTTGATATGTGAAATAATATGTGTTGTATTCTACTTGCAAACTCTCCGATCTGCACAATGATTTGACCGTATGTTTGACAGTAATGTGTACACTAAATAATCATATTTCATAAGTTATGGAAAAAGAACTTCTTAATTGTCATCAAATTAAAAATCACCTGATAAAAGTTGGTTATATTGCCTATATGCATTGTAAAGTCTTTAAAACGACACCCATTTAGTGTTCAGTACGGAACTTCAAAAGTATGCCAAAATATGTATTTATTATTATTATTTAAGACTCAAGAGAAAGCATACAGTATTTTTCTCATTTATTTGCTCCCTGCAATGCAGCCAACATGTATAATAAATAACATGTAGTCTACCTAAATTTCAACATGTTCACATACATTGAACTTGTTTTTAATGCTACAATAATTAAAAACATACTTTTGAATCCACAAATTTGTTTATTAATGAATGTATAATTAGCATTTTGACTGTGTAAAAAATGTGACACCGATGACTGAACTATAATTGTAAACTAACGCATTGGCCACTACGTGGAGCCTACGCTGTAGATTCGATGCAGAAGCATAAATCAGCCTTTAGTCTCATTCTTAGTCCAGGGGGACTGAACCTACTGTAAATGTACTGCAAAATTATTTTGATAAAAGTGTCTACTAAACAACAAACTGGCTGTAATAGATTGAAGAATGATTGACAACGACTAAATGTTCTCAAAATTATGTCTGTATTTCCTCGTTCTTTGTTGAACACAAGCCATAGAGTTTCTAATTTACAATCAGTCGTTAGGGGCTTTCACCCATCAGCTGTCAGAGAAATAGAAACAAATGTATGTATAAATGTAAATCATGTTTTAAATGTGTACTGTACCATGTAAATAATATTATTTTAAAATGTGTAACCCAAGTAATATAATTGCAATGTAACAAAGTCAGTAAATGTAATCTGATTATTTTTTTAAGTATTCCCTTACACTGGTTTTGAGAGTAATTACATTTCAGAAATTAGATTACTTTGTAATCAAGTTACATCCAACTGCCCTGGAGTATAGAGGGCGCTCTGTGTCGTGCTCAAGAAGACATCTGGAACCAGATGTTACTAACACACCAGAGGAACACTCATTATAAAGTCACAGGAAGGTCCCGATGGATTTCTAAAACCATCTTAAAAGACTGAAGGCAATAATGCTTAAGTGAGTAATTTCTGTGCCACTAGCTTCACTAAAAAGAATGCAAAAATAAGTATTGTTTTCAAACACTCCCCCGTCTCTCTTTGATCAAACAAACAGATAGTCCCGCCCCAAACTCATGCCATTAGTCAAGCCAATGATGCTGTGTTGGGCTGGTTGGGCCACTCAAAACAAACAGAGCAATTTGGGGGGGCCTGAGTAGCTCAGTGGTAAAATATGCTGGCTACCACCCCTAGAGCTTGCTAGCTCGCTAATTCGAATCCCAGGGCGTGCTGAGTGACTCCAGCCAGGTCTCCGAAGCAACCAAATTGGCCCGGTTGCTAGGGAGGGTAGAGTCACATGGGGTAAACGCCTTGTGGTCGCTATAATGTGGTTCATTCTCGGTGGGGCGCGTGGTGAGTTGAGTGTGGTTGCCGCGGTGGATGGCGTGAAGCCTCCACATGCGCTATGTCTCCGTGGCAACACGCTCAACAAGCCACGTGATAAGATGCGCAGGTTTACGGTCTCAGATGCGGAGGCAACTGGGATTCGTCCTCCACCACCCGGAATGAGGCGAATCACTACGCGACCATGAGGACTTAAAAGCACATTGGGAATTGGGCATTCCAAATTGGGAGAAAAAGGGGAACCCCCCCCCCCAAAAAAAACAAAAAAACAGAGCAATTTGTATAGCGCCATTACTACAAATGGCTTACTTGTAGTTGTCTCTGCATAATAAACTGGGATTGAAAAAAATATTTTAACAATGAAAAAATTACACACTTAAGCTTACTTGCATTAAAGTCCAGGAGAGTTTTTTTTTTGTTTTTTTTTGTTTGTGGAAAAAAACTTGCATTAAAGTCCAGGAGAGTTTTTTTTTTTTTTTTTTTTTTTTTTTGTGGATTTACCCTCTACAATGAGGTAAAAGTTATTAATTATCCTAATACTGAGTTAATGTTGATTCCCACAACACTTACAGTCTCTCCAGCTCTCTCATGTCATCAAACACGCCACGCTCCACAGTTCCAATCTGGTTCTCCATGAGCTGCCTGTTTAAAGAAGTGAAGACACAGGAAACAACTTAAAACTCCAGCAGGTGAGATATGAAAGCTTGGTTGCTGGTGGGCTAGTGGACACACAGGCTTGTGGACTAATACACATGCATTGAGGTCTCATGGAGATGATGGAACCTTGGCAAAAGGGAGTTTTGGAAGGAATGGGGCCAGGAAAAGAGCCTGTGACTGTGGAACTTGTGCTCTAGAAGAAAAAAGACACCGCTGTATGAACCATGAAAGATGGTGAGTTGGACCATTGACCCTCAATATAATCAGGGATACCAAATACTGCAATTCTGATTTTAAAACAGAATGTGCTTTATGTTCACTGTAGATTCATCCAACTGCCAGAGGGATTTTTTTAGGTCACATTTTTGAAGAATGTTTTTCATACGAATAGAAAATGGTATTCTCCCCTGTGAGAGTTTTTGCAAGCATTTTGGTTTTGTTAGTTTTCTGTTATTTATTTACATGCTTCTTGTCTTTATTTTTTCCCTCCATCATCAGAGGTTTTGTTTGTATTCTGTTTTTATTTTAATAAAGCCCAGTACTTTGCCTCCTGTGTTTGGGTCCCTCTTTCTACCATTCTTGACATTACGTATTTAAAATACAAAATATTAGTAACTGTATTCCACTACAGTTACAATTTAAATCATTGGTAATCAGAATACAGTTACATTCAAAAAGTATTTTGATTACTGAAGAGATTACTGCATTTTATTCTCATTTGTTTAATTTAATATTGAGTCTATTCAGTTAAAAACTTTTGCGATCCGAGGAGCATTTGAACAGCGGTGAAAGACTTTAAGATGTGTTACATTTATATGAGCAGACAGAGAAGTAAGTTTGAAGTAAGTTTGGAGCAGAAGAAATAGAAATAAAACAGGAATGTGAAAATTGTCATGTGGACATTTAGCTTTATGCTAAGCTAAATTGCTATTTCTAGCCCTTAAATACACCTGTACCAGGCACGATTATATTTTTTATCAAGAAAATCAGCATTAGGCAGTTCCGGTTTAGTGTCTGCCATGTGAGGTCACAAAGTCAAGAGCTTTGCAAACCACTTTTTAAAAGTTGCCTCAATATGGTATACAATGCTATCTTTTGCATTTTGCACAATTATAGGTGATTCCTACAACAACTGTACCTGATCTCTTAGCCTTTATCTGGGTTAATACCATGTCTACGAAAAGCCAACGACAAAACAAGACTGACTCAGCCATTGCTAGTAGTGGCTCATCGCCGGAATCAGCTAAATGTGATGAGCTGTCCTTACCTGAGAGCATTGCGATTATGGCTACAATTAAAACGCTGGAGGGTGTATATAAAGTTTGATGCACACGCCGCCGCAATTAGAGGTGAAATGTCCTCTATTCAAGAAGAAATGCATAACGCACTCTCATCCTTGAAAGTGGATGTTAAAACCCAAGGAGAGTACATAACATAGTCTAGAGTCTGCTACCTCGGATTGGACAACCAGTCTACACTCACTCGAGCCAAATGTTGTTTCTCTCCAGAAGCAGATACTTTACAAACTAAATGCACTGAATTAGAGTGCCGTTCCCGAAGAAGCAACCTCCGTCTGGTAGGAATCCCAGAGGGTCTGGAAGGCCCACAACCAACGAAGTTCATGATTTGTTTTCATCGTTATGATGTTAAAGAGGATATTCTGCGAAAGGTGAGTCAGGGCAAACAGCTCAAATTCAATTACAAAACTGTTTTCGTCTTCCCGGATTTTCCTCCTGAAATTGCCAGGAAACGCGCCACCAGTAGAGGTTTTAACCACCATGCAAACCACGCAATTGCATGGAGCCCCGGAAGTTGGGGGTGCCTCCGCCACGGTAGGAAAGCTCCGCAAATACTGCTTGAGAGGTGACATGCTGTTCTGGGTACACACGCGCGATACACGTTAGAAGCCGCTGGGTCGGGGACGGGTCAGTTTTTCAAGTTGGGTTCTGGTTTGTAATTTTTGAAAAAATATATAGGCCATCCGAACTTGTTTTGCCCATGCACTTTCACTCACAGATACGCATGAACAGATGAGTTAGGGGCCATTCACATCGAACGTGTTCTTGCGTACATCTGCTCTGTTTTTTCATTGTTTTCCTGTGTAAACACGCACTGGACGAACATCCTTGACTGCTGCACCATGTTTCGCTGTTTCTTAAGTGTCTTAAGCAGGACTGGCACATTTTTAGACACTGTGTCAAGTTAATAAGAGCTTCAGGTTTCAAAAATGCATGTCAAGACACCTGCGTTCTGCTTCATTCGTTGCACTGTGTCTAGATTGTTTCAGAATATAAGCTCCAGGTGAAAGTTAAGTAAATAAGACAAGAATATGTTACTACTGTATATAACAAATCCTCAAAATAATATCATATTATAATGACAAACTGGACAACTATAAATAATTGTTGGGTTATAATATTAATAACAACTGAATTCCAAAATGTTACTGGGTGAAGTTGTTTTGTAAAAAATATATGTAGGTAAATATTGCTTTTTTATCACTGTATTGTGGGCAAACATGCATTTATTATCTTTAACTAGATTTTTATTTCCTAATTTTTTTTTTTTTTTTAATATACTTGGCTACAATGGTTGATAGGATGAATTTAAAATTATGATTTTAAATACATTTTATGTAATTTTTTAAGCAAATATTTTCTAAATGGGGCCAGTTGGTCGGTTGCTTGGGGCCTCAGAAATCGTAAACCTGCCCCTGCGCACCACCTATTATGAGATGGAACGACAGCTGAGAACCGTCCCTGAGGTGAAGTATGGGTTCTGTTCTGGCCCTGCCAGGGTTAATTGTTGTAGCATTTTTTTGCTCCCCCTGCTTGTCATTTTATATTCTGCAGTTCAAACTACTCAGTTTCCAGGGCTACGTTTCTCAGAACAGCCTTGCTGTCTGCATTTGTCTTTCAGTTTATTTGTATTTTATGTACATTCTGGATGCTAATGCATGTGTAGAAATAATTGGACTCAAAACCTTTTATGTAAGTTTATTTATGCAATGTTTATATTTTATTTTACAGTTTTACACAGTTTACTGTGTCACAGAGACTGGAATTCACCTGCTAATGTCATGACAGTTCTACGCCTCCTTCACAGCATGGCGGGGAGAAAGAAGAATCCTCTGATGAAGCTGTGACATCAAAATGCACCAAGGTTTGTGGCAAGGTGTTTAGTGAGAAATCATGCTCTAAAATATGCATTGTTAATGTTTGTCCTGCTGGCTGTTGCAACCAAGGAAGATGGATTTACGCCATAATAGATGAGCAAAGCAATAGATCTCTGGCCAGATCAGAGTTTTTTTTACATGTTCAGTGTGCAAGGAACTTCTGCACCATACACATTAAAGACATGTGCTGGAGTACCTGAAACAGCTGGCAGAAAAGCTACTGGGTTCATCATTGAATCTGCAGATGGTGAGATCAGTTTCCCAGTTCCTACTCTCATAGAATGCAATAGCATGCCAGAAAACAGAAGCGAAATACCAACGGCTGATGCTGCTCTGCATCATAGCCACCTAAAAGTGATAGCCGACAAGATACCACCAATAGATCCAAATGCTGAAATACTGCTTCTGCTGGGAAGAGACATAGTAAGGGCATATAAAGTCTGCAAGCAACTTAATGGCCCTCATAATGCTCCGCATGCCCAGAAACTAGACCTCATCATTGGAGATGTGTGTCAAGGAAAAAGTCACAAGCCAACTCTGGTGAACTGTATGAGTACGTATGTTCTAGAGGATGGCAGACCAAGCCATTTCAGTCCATGCGATAGTCGCATCATTGTGAAGGAGAATTTTAATGAAAATAACTGGTACCAAAACCCATCTCTTATGCCACGCTGTCAAGTATACCTATCAAAATACAAACCTCGACAGTCAGTCTTTCAGCAGACCAAAGACGACAATAAATGTGCTCCTTCAGTCAAGGATCAGTTATTCCTGAACATCATGAAAGAGGAATTTTTCAAAGATTTAAGTAACAGCTGGGTAAGACCAATGCCATTTCGTAAGCCAAGGAGACGCTTGCCTAATAACAGAGAGTATGCTATAAGACGATTCATGTCTCTCTGTGGCACCCTTGACAAATAATGAGAGATCACTTTTCAGAGTTCATGCAGAGAATACTTGACAATAACTATGCAGAGCTAGCACCTCCTCTACGGGATGGCCAAGAGTGCTGTATCTTCCATCATTTGGTGTGTATCACCCCCAAAATCCAGACCAAATCTGTGTTGTATTTGACTCTAGTGCACAGTTTGATGGAGTATCTCTCAATGATGTACTGCTCTCAGGCCCTGACCTCAACAATAGCCTGTTAGGTGTCCTCATAAGATTTCGAAAGGATCCTGTCGCTATCACAGCCGATATACAGCAGATGTTTCACTGCTTCTTGGTCCGTGAGGACTGTCGTGATGTTTTGAGCTTTCTGTGGCATCATGACAATGATCTGACTAAGGAGGTTGTGGACTACAGGATGCGAGTTCATGTATTTGGGACTTAGGCGTTCACCCAGAGAAGGAGAAAAAGAGCATGGCGGTGATGTGAGGAAATTAATTGAACAGGATTGCTATGTAGATGATGCTTTAAAGTCATTTCTTACAGAGGAAGAGGTGATCAATGTACTTAAACGGGCACAAGAGATGCTAGCTGTCTCAAACCTCAGGCTTCATAAAATTGCTGCAAATAGGGTCAAAGTAATGGATGCCTTCTCAAATGAAGACCTGGCAAAAGACATCAAATACCTTGACCTATCCACGGATGACTTACCTGATCAGCGCAGCTTGGGGGTGCAATGGAATCTAATGTTGGACACATTCACATTCCAAGTACCTGACACTGAAAAGCTTTACACACGTAGAGGAGTGCTTTCAACAGTGAACAGCTCATTCGATCCCCTTGGATTCCTGGCACCAGTAACAATTCAGGGCCATTTACTCTAAAGAGAACTCTCATCACAGGCACATGAGTGGGACACACCCCTTCCTGAGAACAGGCATGAAGAATGGACACAGCGGTGTGACTCATTGCAAGATCTGAGGAATCTGAACATTCCACGCATGTATGTATCCATTCCTCTTTCTAAAGCCAAACACACAGAAATATGTGTCTTACCAGATGCCTCCATGAAGGCTATTCTCTGCTGTTGCATTCTTGATTCTCGGATCAAGAAGGGAACACAGAGGTTGGATTTATCCTTGGCAAGGCAAGACTGGCCTCAAAGCATGATCTCTCTGTACCTAGCCTGGAACTATGTGCTATGGTCCTAGCTGTTGAACTGACTGAACTTATTACAGAGGAGATTAACTTAAAACCAGGCAGAATAAGGTTCTACACAGATAGTAGAGTAGTGTTAGGCTACATCTATAATCAGTCAAGACGGTTCCATGTATATGTGAGCAACAGAGTGCAGTGCATAAGACAGTTTACTCAGTCTGAGCAATGGAGGTATGTTCCTACTGAACAAAATCCCACTGATCACGGCTCTCGATCTGATTCATCTGCCAAGCTCGAGACCACAACCTGGCTCTCAGGACCTTCATTTCTGCACTATCCACCAAAAAGCTCTTTGATAATCCAACCTCATACGACCTCATTGACCCAGATAGGGATGTTGAAATCCACTCAGAGGTTAAAGCCCTGTCTACTCACATCACAGTGAATCAGTTAGGTACAAAAAGGTTTGAGCAGTTCTCAGACTGGAGAACAGTTGTCAGAGCTGTGGCTCGGCTGCATCACATTGTCCATTGTTTTGCCAATACAAGCAATGCTAGTCAGTGCACTGGTTGGCATTTGTGTTCAAAGGGCTTATCTGTCATGGTTCTCATGAAAGCAAAGGAAATCATAATCAAGAGTGTACAACGTGAAGTGTATCCAGATGATCTGAAATGCATCACTTCAGCGAGTGAAATTCCCTCCCATAGTCCACTTTTAAAGTTAAATCCAATCATTGACAGCAATAGTTTGTTGAGGGTTGGTGGACGCATCAGACAGTCAGAGCTAGGAGAGAAAGAACCAAATCCCCTCATCATCCCAGCTCACCATCACATTAGTTTTACTGGTCAGACATTTTCATGAACGCGTGCAGCATCAGGGCAGATATTTAACTGAGGGCACCATTAAATCTAATGGCTTTTGGATAATTGGAGCTAAATGATGCATTAGCAGTACTATTCAGAGGTGTGTTACTTGCCATAAGCTGAGAGGCAAGATGGAGGAACAACAGATGGCCGACCTCCCAGTGGAAAGGCTTCAAATGGATCCACCCACTCCTATGTCAGCCTAGATGTGTTTGGGCCTTGGGAGGTGATCTCATGGCACACAAGAGGTGACCAAGCCAATAGCAAGAGGTGGGCGGTGTTGTTCACTTGCATGTGTACCAGAGGAGTTCACATCAAGGTGATTGAGACAATGACCTCCTCAAGTCTCAGGAGATTCTTTATTATTAGAGGTCCTGCCAAGCAGCCATGCTCTGTTTGTGGAACAAATTTCGTTGGTCCCTTTAAAGAGCTTAAAATTGGTGAGAATGAACAAACAAAAGTGAGAGAATACCTACTTGAGCAAAAATGTTCCTGGATCATTAATCTGCCGCACTCAACCCATATGGGTGGCGTCTGGGAGTGTATGATTGTGATAACATGACGAATCCTGGATTCAATGCTCCTCCAAGTCAGGTACACACAACTTACACATGAATTCTTAGTGACATTCATGGCCAAGGTCACAGCCATCATTAATGCACGTCCCCTAGTCCCTATCTCCTTGGATCCTGAATACCCTTTCATCCTAACATCATCTATGCTCCTGACACAAAAAATGGCAATCTCCCAACTCTGCATGTTCCACTGACATGTTCCAATGTCAGTGGAAACGGTTTCAAACTTTAGCAGAAACATTCTGGAATAGGTTGAGGAAGAGAGTATCTCGGGACACTTCAGAGCCATCACAAGTGGCTTCACAAACATCCTAACATTAAAGAAGGTGACACTGTTCTGCTCAAAGACAAGCACGTTAAAAGGAATGTGTGGCCAATGGGGATAATTGTGAAGGCTGTTCCCAGTAAAGATGGTATGGTGAGGAAAGTGGAGGTGAGGACTGTTCAGCACGGGGCAACAAAAATCTATCATAGACCTATATCTGAATTGGTATACCTCCTTTCAACAGATCAAACTGTTTAGTCCAGTAGCAGTTAGTGTAAATGGTCTCTTTAAGAAACCAGACAGGGAGTGTTCTGGCCCTGCCAGGGTTAATTGTTTTAGCGCTTTTTGCACCCCTGCTGGTCGTTTTATATTCTGCAGTTTAAACTCCTGATTATTCAGTTTCTGGGGCTACGTTTCTCAGAACAGCGTTGAACGGGGCATGTCCACGCATGTTTATTTTGCCATATCATTCCTGCTGCTTCACATTAACAGTACTTAACGAGGCACTGCTTGTAAGTAAAGTTTGATTACTTATAATTGGTATTGAGTTATATTTTATATTATTTTGTATGTTTATGAAGGATTGCAGGAAAGTAGTAATTAGGGTTTCCACCAGTCCCGTAAAATACGGGATCATCCCGTATTTAAAGATAAAATGATGTGTCCCGTATTGAATCAGTACGGGGTATGATTTGTCCAGTATTTCAGCTGGTCAGATGGCGTCACGGTGAAATAGTTCCAGATTGCCAATTTAACATAGATATAAGCTGGAAAATTTGCCTACGGTGGTAAGGGACTGTCTGAAAAGTCCACAAATGGTGGTAAAACTGTGGAGTTTTTTTCTATATAGATCTTCAATAAGTTCAAACAATGTATGAATACAATCAAAAAGACAAGTACAGGTGAAGAAAAAAAATAAACAAATAAAATAAATACAAATAATAAAAAAAAATACAAAATATGTATAAACCATCCAATAAGATAAGGATAAAGACAAATAATCGCAAAAATTAAAATAAATATATTTTTAACATATAAATAATGTATTTTTTTTTTATAAGTCATGGGTCAGGAAATTTCTAATTTTAGCATATAAGAAAGGATATACAATTTTTATGAATAACGCATATTATGTGGTTAGGGGCCGTGATTCCTCCACCACCCCTCCCCCCACCCCAAAATAAGTGTCCCTTATTTTAATACTTCAAAAGTGTAATTGTTTTCATATGCATCAATGTGAAATCCATGCTTTTGTATATATTACAATAACTTTATACTGCTTAAGATATTATTAAGCATTTGTCTTTCAGTTTATTTTTTATTTTATGTACATTTTGGATGCTAATGCTTGTGTAGAAATAATTGGACTCAAAACCTTTTATGTAACAGTTTATTTATGCAATGTTTATATTTTATTCTACAGTTTTACACTGTTTACTCAGTCGATGACTTCCTGGTAGCATGAATTATTGAGTGAAAATGCTTAGCTTGCTGGATATGAAGCCAGTATAGGTTCAAAGGTCTCACCGGCTTCAGAATCACGCAGAACGGCATCGAACACAAGTTTGACACCCCGACAGCGGCAATGGATTTTGTGAGACAACACCTATTACCACCTGAGTAAATGGGTACAAGGTATGGCTGGTTTTGGACTAATTAAAGGCAACAATTTTTTCTTTGGTGAAAGCTCTATCTAACAGTAATTCAGTTAGCCAGTTTGGGCACTTGTATTGCCTTTTTGGTCATACCTGGTTTATTTTTGTTTTTTTATATATATATTTTTATATATCAGAACTTAACATGATTTTTTCTGGACTTTTTTGTGTAGTTAATTATGCATGTCTTGATTTTATTTGAACCTTGTATTATTCTATATCAAGACATAATACTTGCTGTACTTGTCATTTTGTTTGTGGAGTTGTGTTTGAGGTATGAACCACAATAACTCGCACACACTTTGGCGTGTTTCCTCATGGAAGAGTACACTTCAGTTGGGGGAGTGTTAGCTTAGTTCACACGCATGGAGTGGTTGGGGGGGGGGGGGGGGGCTGGTGGGTGGGTTTATGCTGGGGTTCGTTGTTCTTTTTCTATTTTTTATTACTCAAGACAGACCGCAAGATTTGATTGATTCTTTTTTTGTGTGTATTTATTATCTCCATATTTTGGGGGTTTCGTTATTACAACTCTAAATTGTCTCCCATTTTCCACATTTTGTCTTAATGATGGGCAGTAAAGTTAATGATGACTGTGCTGACTTGGTGAGATGTGTAAGCTGGAACTGTAGAGGTCTGAACAATCCAGTTCAAATCAAATCAAATCAAATCATTGTATTGTCACACAGCCATATACACAAGTGCAATGGTGTGTGAAATTCTTGGGTGCAGTTCCGATTCAACATAGATGACAGTGATAGTGACAGTGATGAGACAATTTACAATAACATCAAATTAACACAACACAATTTAAAGTCTAATATACACATAATTACACTCAACAGTATACAAATAATAACATACACTGTACAGTATACAATACGCACTATATAGATACACATTATTCAATAAAAATGAACAATAAAAATATATAAAAAAGTATATATAGTAGTAAATATAGAATGTACAGTATTGTACTGTATTGACATTCAGGCTGTCGGTTGATAGTCAGTTGTTAAGAGAGAATATAATATAATATAATAATAATATAATTTATGACAGTCCGGTGTGAGATATAGAGTAAGGGTAATAAAGTGCAGTGCTGATGTATTTTGATCGTGGGAGATCAAGAGTTCAGAAGTCTGATTGATTGGGGGAAGAAGCTATCATGGAGTCGGCTCGTGCGGGTCCTGATGCTGCAATACCGCCTGCCTGATGGTAGCAGTGAGAACAGCCCATGGCTCGGGTGGCTGGAGTCTCTGATGATCCTCCGAGCTTTTTTCACACACCGCCTTGTATATATTTCCTGGAGGGAGGGAAGTTCACCTCCGATGATGTGTCTGGCAGTTCGCACCACCCTTTGCAGTGCTTTGCGGTTGTGGGCGGTGCTGTTGCCGTACCAGGCAGAGATGCAGCCAGTCAGGATGCTCTCTACAGTGCAGATGTAGAACCGTGTGAGGATGTGGCGGTTCATTCCAAACTTCCTCAGACGTCTCAGGAAGAAGAGGCGCTGATGAGCCTTCTTCACAACGACTTCAGTGTGGATGGACCATGTAAGTTCCTCAGTGATGTGGACACCCAGGAACTTGAAGCTGCTGACTCTCTCCACTGGTGCTCCATTGATGGTGATGGGACTGTGTTCTCTGTCTTTTCTTCTGAAGTCCACTACAAGCTCCTTTGTCTTACTGACGTTGAGGGAGAGGTTGTGCTCCTGACACCAGTGTGTCAGAGTGTGCACCTCCTTTCTGTAGGCTGTTTCATCATTGTCAGTGATCAGACCTACCACCATCGTGTCATCAGCAAACTTAAAGATGGCATTGGAGCTATGTGTTGCCACACAGTCATGTGTGTACAAAGAATACAGGAGTGGGCTGAGAACACAGCCCTGTGGGGCTCCAGTGTTGAGGGTCAGTGATGAGGAGATGTTGCTGCCTATTCTAACCACCTGGCGTCTGCTTGACAGGAAGTCCAGGATCCAGCTGCACAGCGAGCTGTTTAAGCCCAGAGCCCAGAGTTTCTCATCTAGCTTGGAGGGCACTATGGTGTTGACTGCTGAGCTGTAGTCTACAAACAGCATTCTCACATAAGTGTTCTTTTTTTTCAGGTGGGAGAGGCAGTGTGTATTGTAGATGCAATGGCATCATCTGTGGAGCGATTGTTGCAGTAAGCAAATTGCAACGGGTCAAGAGAGAGAGGCAGCACAGAGCAGAAGTAATCTCTGATTAGTCTCTCAAAGCATTGCTGATGATGGGGGTCAGAGCAACAGGATGCCAGTCATTTAAGCAAGTTATTTTTGATTGCTTTGGAACAGGCACAATGGTGGATGTTTTAAAGCATGTGGGGACTACAGACAAGGAGAGGGAAAGGTTGAAAATGTCTGTAAAAACACCAGGCAGCTGGTTCGCGAATGCCGTCTGGGCCCGCGGCTTTGCGGATATTCACCCGTCAGAAGGATCGGGTTACATCCGCTACAGAGACGGAGAGTGAACTAACCTCTGTAGCTTCGGCCGCGAGAGCTCTCTCCGCGAGGGTGGTGTTATTTTCCTCAAAACGAGCATAAAAAGTATTTAGCTCATCCAGGAGAGAGGCAGCGGTGTTCATGGCGGAGTTTTTATTCCCTTTAAAGTCCGTGATGATGTTAATTCCCTGCCACATGCTTCTAGAGTTGGTGGTGTTAAACTGTCCTTCAATCTTGCTCCTGTACTGGTGTTTTGAGGTTCTGATAGTTTTTCGGAGGGCATAACTGGCTTGTTTATGCTCCTCGGCATTCCCGGAATTAAAAGCGGAGGTCCGCACATTAAGTGCCGCGCGAACATCGCTATTTATCCATGGTTTCTGATTCGGATCGATCCGTATTGTTCTGGTCGGAACCACGTCCTCTACGCACTTTTTGATGAAACACATTACACTATCAGCGTAAAGCTCGATGTCGTCATCAGAGGCGGACCGGAACATCTCCCAGTCCGTGTGATCAAAACAGTCTTGTAGCATGGAATCTGATTGGTCCGACCAGCACAGGATCGTTCTGAGGGTCGGTGCTTTCTGTTTCAGTTTCTGCCTGTAAGCGGGCAGAAGCAGAATGGAAGAGTGGTCCGATTTGCCAAATGGTGGGTGGGGGAGGGATTTGTAGCCATCCCGGAACTGAGAGTAGCAATGGTCCAAAACCCGGTCCCCTCGTGTGTTGAAACTAATGTGCTGGTGGTATTTTGGTGCGACTGATTTTAAACTGGCTTTATTAAAGTCCCCGGTCACAATGAACGCGGCCTCATGGTGCGTGGTTTCCTGCTCACTTATGCTCCCATACAATTCCTTGAGTGCCCGGTCTGTGTCGGCTTGTGGGGGGATGTACACAGCAGTGATAATGACCACTGTGAATTCCCTCGGTAGCCATGGTCGACCAGGATTTGTTGATCATAAAACATACTCCACCACCTCTACTTTTACCTGAGAGGTCTTTCGCTCTGTCCGCTCGGTGCACGGAGAACCCTGCGGGTTCAATGGCTGAGTCTGGAATCTCCGCAGACATCCAAGTTTCTGTAAGGCAGATAATGCAGCAGTCCCTTGTCTCTCGTTGGAAAGAGATCCGCGCTTTCAGCACGCAGAGCTTGTTGTCCAGAGACTGAACATTTGCCAGTAGAATAGTGGGTAGCAGGGGTCGATTTGTGCGGCGTCTTACTCTGATGAGAACGCTGGCTCTGTTTCCCCTTTTCCTTTTGCGTTTCCGTGGCCGGGCAGCCCAGACAAAGGGCTCCAATTGCGTGTTTGTAAACAGCGGGTCGGCATTGAGGAATTTGAAGTCCGGTTTACGGTGTGAAATTGCTGAACCAATGTCCAAAAGTGTTTGTCTGTCATAGACAATAAGGCAGACAACATCCAAGACAAAAAACATAAGAATTGTGAACAAAACAAACAAAACATTACTATGTTGTGTCAGAGCTCACAACGCAGCAGCCATACTCGGCACCATCTTGAGTCCAGTTAAACGTATTAAGATTTTAAATCATCTTTTAAAATGACTTAATCCGAATCTTTTAATTGATAAAGAATTCATCAAACTTCTTTCCTCCAATATATAATCTTTTATTGAAGTTAATGTTACCCCAGGCCTTGATGAACTGTCCCACTCAGTAGCATCTATTGATAAGTATTCAGTAGACATTTCCCCTAAACTTTATGAAGAGCGTCAAAAAAGGCAGACAGAATATGTCTTATTGTCGAATGATGAGGCTGAGAATTTGCTTTTACGCGCTCAACATAGGGTTTGTGAATACGGTGATAAGATGGGTAAGCTATTAGCCCATCAAATTCGTAAGTCTGAGATGTCATGTCTGATAACACGACTTAGATTATCTTCAGGAGCTACTACTGTTGATTATAAAGAGATAAACTCTCAATTTCAACAACTCTGTTAATTTGCACACTTCCGAGTCCTTAAAGGATATGTCTTTAATGAATAACTTTTCTGATAAAATTGGTTTCCCTACTATTGACAAGGCTTTTAGTGATCTCTTAGGTGAGGATATACAAATTGAGGAAATAGTTGAAGCAATTGCATCCTTTTTTTCTTTTTTTTTTTTTACAATTTTTTATTGATTCCATGCAGCAATCAAATAGATACAACAGAAAATGCAAAATCAAACCACATGAAATCTCAACTTTTCCCCCCGAACATTAACCCCCCCACCCCCACCTGACACAAACAAGCACCACAGTGGTTAAATGCCAACTCACAAAGACACACAAATAGACAATATAATTGCAGAAAATATTTAGAAACATAAAAAAATAAAAATAAAAAACCACACAAGGCTCTCTCCACTTCCCCTCCCCAAGAGCCTTCCAAAAAGGCTAAATAGCTGCCCCATTTCCTAATATACATATCCAGGTTGCCTAGCCTTCTACATACCATCTCCTCAAATGCCGCCACCCTTCACAACTCGGCCAGTCGACCTCCATCCCCTGAGGATTACCCGCCTGCCAATTATCATGCTGGTCAGGACCAAGCTCTCCATATATCCATCACCCATATTCAGGACCACCCCATCACCCAAAGTCTGGGGCAAAACTGAAAATTGAGTGTCCACTACGTCACACATAAAGCTCTGAACCCTCAACCAAATGTCTTGGATCTTAACACATCCCCAAAAAACATCAATTTAAAGTAGTACATCATGTTCATTGGTCCAGAGATCAACTCTTTAAAATATTCCCTCATCTTGACCCCACCTGTCCACCATGTGCAGTAGAACCAGCCTCTTTGTTTCATTCATTTTGGTCCTGCCCCATATTATTAATGTTCTGGGGGGAAAATTTTAGATGCTTTTCAGACATTTTCACTACGGCAGTAGACCCCAACCCCTTGCCAGCTCTATTCAGTGTTCTTCCAGACAATAATAAACTAGATTTAGAGAATTAGAGATGGATAATATAGCACTTTCTACACTATTGGCCAGAAGACTTGTACTTATTAATTGGAAGCTGCTGGGCCTCATGTAGTCAGATAGAAGACAAAGGCAGGCCTAACACAGTCGTAAAACCTAACTCAGGCCCCCACATAAGTCATAAATTATACTGATAAAAATCATGCCAAAATCAAACAAAGGGAGTCCAAAACAGACTACAAATCCCATGAAGCCTTGCTCGCTAAAGGATAGAACTCTCAACTCCTATTGGATAAGGCACACAACAGAACGCACCTCAACCATGACATCATCAGGAGTAGAAATACCTCTGAAATGCTTCCGGGATTTGCTTCCAGCAACTTTGCTCGCTGTGTGTAGATGCAGCTCATCGCTGCTCTCAGGTGCAGCCTCATGGCACAAGGAAGAAACGTCCGACTTGAAACTGTGGCCATACAATCTCCATCTCGCTGGACGAGTTGAGATTACTCTGTGTTCCACCGAACACTCTAACGGATCCGAAGGAGACCGCCGAGCAATCCACATCTTCATCCGTTTGCCTGCAGAAGTGAAGAGATTAAAGATTTCTCTTCCATCTTCAATCAAGTCGACGTTGCTAATTTCTCCGCCAGCCCACCGAGAATCAGCAGCCGTACAGCCCGCCGACAGAGCGAGGAAACGGCCTCCCGTCATCACCCGAGCCTCGAGGAACCGAGTCTGAGTTAAAGGACGGATGAACACACAATCTGCATCCTCATGCGATTCAAGTAAGAGGTTTACGTCTGGGCAGAGATAGAATATTATAGAGTGTTATTCTTGTGTACCAAGGTTTTTGCTTGTACAGTTTACGGACCGCCATGTCCGCTCATTATTAATACTCAGGGTATTAATGTCATGTGTATTGTGTTGATTCATGTCTTTTATTTTGAAATTCTAGTTCCTGGTTCATGTCATGTGTTCCTGTTTCCCTTGTCATGTGATTTCTGTTTTCCCTCCATGTTCTTGTGTCATGTTTTCATTGGGTTATTGTTTAATTAGCTTGTTATGAGTTCTGTTTGTTCATTGGTTTATGTTCTCCCATGTCTTGTATTTAAGCCCTCATGTTTGCATTGTCTGGTTGTCAAGTATTGAATGTGATTGTATGTGTTTGTCAAGCCATAGTCAAGTCAAGTCAAGTCAAGTCTTGTCAGGTTATAGTCTAGTCCATGTTCATGTTTTGTTTTGTAGTCAGTGTTTTGGTTCACGTTTGTAAATAAACTGCACTTGGGTTCTTCATCTTCACGTCATCTTCGTCATTGTCATCATTGTCAGCAGCCAACAACGTTACAATTAATTATCACGAATTTGATTTGCTGTATTGTGGTCCAACCACATTGGACTGTTGTGCATTTCCACCATCGCGGGTAAGACCAGCAAACTGAGTTTATCCATCAAAGAATCAAAGACCGGAACGGTTTACGAGCCGTCCACCGCGTCACTGAGTGATAAACTAACAGCTGCTTCCTCTACCACGATCGCGAAACCGGCTTTGGGGCCCGTCACTAAATTCTCTCTCTCTCTCTCTCTCTCTCGTACTAACCACACACGCACACGTGCACGCAATCCCTCACAAACATTCTCAGACACATTTTTGGCTAGTAGATAGCTTTGTGATAAAGCTCAGCTTTGTCCCTAAGCTATCGTACAAGTGGATACACGCGGTAACTTGTAGACGCCATTGACTGGTTTCTCTCCACCCACATTCGCGGTCATATTCCCTGGCCGGAAGTCTCGCGTGACATACTCTCCACGAGAGTCACGTCCGCCATTTTGTGTGCGTCCCTCCTTACACACACACACACACACACTCTCACACACACACCCTCATGTGTTATAGGATTATTTTGATTTCCATATCTAATCATATCACTGTTTAGTTTGTAGTTGTAAGTCAGATGTTTATTGACTGTATTGTATTAATTATTAATTGTTATTACTGCATAAATAAACTTTGTTATATTACAAAGAGAAGTTTTTTGGTTTGTTTTGCATACACCTGTGTCATGCTGACGGGATATCAGTGCTCGGATTCAAGTCTTCATTCATTGTTTTTTTCCCCGAAAATCAATATTCTTCGGATGTCGAATTTCCTAAGAAAACAATTTAATATTGAGACTGTTATACTATCTGGTTATTAGTCCCTGATTCCAGGGTGGTGCCTCGTCAATGTTAATCCTTATTAATATTCTATTGATTTTTGATAATTGATAATTATCTTTGATGCTTGTTGAATTTGAATGATCAATAAGCTAGTGTTAATTTTAATTAATGTTTCATCGATGTTAATGATTAGTGATTATCTTTGATAATTGTTGATTTAAAGGATTAAAAAAAGCTAACATTGATTCTCATCAATGTTCTATTGATTTTAATAATTAATAATTATCTTTGATCATTATTAATTATTGCTAATAACCAAACCCGCTCCTAAACGTAGTGCACTACATTTACTGGAGCCCCATATGAGGGTTTTAATGAGTTAGATTCAATTAATTAATTTAAATATTAATTAATAACTAAAGAAATAATTATTAATTATTTCTGATAGTAACACTGATCTGACTGGTAGTAAACAACCAGTAAAGCCCTACAAAGCTATCATCTCCGCCATCCTATCATCAGTGGGGTTTGGACCTACTGTCTGTTCTTAAGCTTGAAAAGATTACATTTGAAATCAGAAAGAAGCCCAACCTGTTTACTAAATCATGGAGCCCTTTTTTAACATTATTTTAATGAGACAAGTATTTGTTAAAATCTGTTTTTGCAACTATTTGTGTTTTTTTTCTGTTACTCTATTGCAATATCATTATAATTTAAGGTTTTGTACATTTATATTCCTTGTAATGCAAGCTTTGTCTTGAGTTGTTATTGTAACTGTATTAAAAATTTTTTATATACATAAAAAAAAAAAAAAATTGGAAGTGCGTAATGTCTGTGTCACCAAATGGATTTTCCAAAATAATGATTTAGAACTGTGAATTAGCTTTAGATTTTATTTTATTTTTTCTCTCTTGTAAGACCTTTGATATTAGGGCAAAAATCTTATTCTTGATGAGAATTTTAGTATTGTTTTTCTGTAAAAATATCTCTAAAATCCTTAAAACAAGATCAATCTTGTTTAGAAGCAACTCTGCATAAGATATATAGGTTTTTTTCAGAGAATGTATTTCTAACATGTGCATATTGTCTTACAGTACTGGTAGATTTTTTCACTTGTTAAATAGTTTATAGTTAAAAAAAGTGAAAAAATCTACCAGTGCTGAAGTAGTAATCTAAATTATTTCTAAAGCAATACGTTACAAATGACATTTTACAGCATGTATTCTGTAATCTGTAGTGGAATACATTTTAAAAGTAACCCTCCCAACCCTGATTGTAATGCTCAGAGTTTACATTTATCTGAAAGTGTGTTTGTTGATTGTCACCATTGTTGAGTTCTGTATTCTTAGTCTTGAGATTTGTATGTGCCCGGTTGAAAACTCATATAGTTTTAAGTACAGACTTATAGTTTATTTTAAAGTTAGCTTATCTCTTCCAAATAGGACAGTGCATCTAATTGTGTTTAAATGAAACACAATTATACTGGCTGGAGGTAAAATACATAATAACAAGTAAGGTCCAAGGGAGCACTAATCACAATAATGGAGTCTTCAAATAAAATACAACTCTTTATAACAAAACAACACTATATAGAGAAAAGACCTATATTTATTCTAAATAAAAAAACTTTGGTGTATACCTCAATAAAGCTCCAATACATTGCTCAAGTATACATATTTACATTATTCAAGTGCAAGTCCTCATGGGTATTATTTCATTGTAAGATCCCAAACTTGCAGTAACTTCACAGTAATTTTACAGAAGATTTTAACAGTGTAGAATACAGGATATTATTGTAAAAATGTACTCTAAAACTTACAGCAATTTGTTACAGTGCACAATGCAGCGCAATCCTGTTATTTTACAGAATACTGTATTTGTATATTTATTTTATTTTTATTGTTTATTTTATAGTGAACCACAGGCTGCATTGTACTGAAGTGTGCTATTTTATTGTACTTTTTATTAGACAGACAAATAAAGACTGATGGGATATAATTGGAAAGAGATACATTGATTCTTATGTGTCAACAGCATGAACACTAACAATGTGCCACAGCTCTCAAATGTTTGGTGAATTTTATGGTTCAAAATTGATGGTTTCACCAAGATGGAATCATGATTTTTAAGGTTCATTTTCCCACAATGCTTTGCAAATAACAGCTTATCACCATACAACTAGTCATGTCACAATGAGCTGCTCCTGATCTCACAGAATGCAACATTTGGAATTAAGAATTACAGAAGACTGCTGTTAGAATTTGGCTGTAAATTTACAGACTTTTTTAACCATGTATGTGCAGAGTAGAACCACTTACAAAACTCGCAGGTACTTGAGTCCAGAAAAGTCATTTCTGTTGATTCGTGTGAGGTTGTTTCCATTCAGTTCTCTGTAAAAGAAACATGATATGAATACATTTACTCATTTCAGGTATAGCTATAACATTGGTGTAATGGCTTAGTTTGCTCAACAAGTGTGACATAAAGCAAACATAAAAGGTTCTGAGGTACCTACATTTTAAAATCATTATCAACACATTTAGGTTTCAGGGGATATACAGACCAAGAGAAGTTGGTTACCCTTTACATATCATCATATACTACACCTCAGCATGGCTGCTTGAAAAACTCTGCGTGGGATCTTAGCAAATGTCTGCTCATTATTGGAGACTGAACATGTGTTTCTTTTTTGTTGTAAAGCTCTTGCCCAATCACTGAGAGAAACACACTCACTCAAATCTCCCATGATTTCTGGATCCATAGTTATGTACTTTCTATTGGTTCTAATGACCACTCCTGGGACCACAGCAGAGACAGTGAGAGATTGTAGACAGATGTATACACAGGTGCACAGCCAGAGAAAAATAAATAATGGGCTGCTATTCATTAGCCATGGCCTGATCTCCTGATATATACTGTACATTTTCTGTTTATTATTGGTGTGTAGTGCAGCCTTTCTGATGGTCTTCAAGAGCTCATCTACTGACTGCTCTAACTGAGCCCACAGGATAAAACACCAAAAACAGTTACACAGGGATCTGACTGTCCCAGCGTACCAGTCACTACAAACACATACTTTGATTTGTTAGCCAGCTTATCAAGAGATCAAAATCTGAAATTGATTACCTTAAAAGATTCCTCAGATTAATAACTCCCCAATCTTTTGACTGCACACACACAAAAAGATCTGAACAGATAACTCAGATATTGTCTCATAACAAACCAGTCATGAGACAAACAAACAAACACACACGCACACTTTGAACAGTTTGGTCTCCCAAACTGACCAGCTGAAAAATTCCTAAAACCCCTCTAAAACCAGCAAAATGACCATCCTGACAAGGCTGAGAGACCACCTGATACCAGCCAACCAGCTTTCTTGAAATAAACACTATCTGTGACAGCCAAAGCAAAGTTACTACAGCACATGTCAGAGAATTTACTCAAGAGAGGTTTTCTACTGAAGACACAATCTAGAAAAACACCTCCAAAACAGGGCCCTACCCAACATACACATATATTCAGATTGGAACCCTCACTAAAGAAATCCCATCCTAATTTATCTTTTACTACATTTACTGTATATAAAAATGAGGAGCAGTTATTGAGAAGAACTTCTTGTGTTGTAATACTCAGATGGGGAAACTGTTGCACTGGATTTTGCTTGTTTCTGATTGCTTAGTAATAAGGTGTGCATGCAAAATAGAGTGAGGCCCTGTTTCCTAGCGACACAGTGATAGGAGTATTCAGAGAAGAGTTGCATTAAACTCTTAAGTGAAAACTTGAAAATGTAGTATGTTTATTCCTATTGAGACAAACCAATCAACAAACAGAACTGAAACCATCTTTTGAAAGAACCCAGGAGGGCTTCACTTTTACTCTGTTAAAAGATGAAACCGACCACCAATTCACTAATCTGAAGAATCTATGTAACACATGATTTTTTATAATTTATTTTTTTTTATCTCCAAAGAATAATATAGACAATGCAAAAAAACTATAGATGGAAAAATGGTTCCTGATATAAAAGAGGATTCTTTGCTGTTCCTAAGGTGCTTCAAAAACATTGAAGAACATATTTATAAGAGTGTAGCTGTCGCTTTCATTTAAGAAACTGGAACAACATGGCTGAATAAATTATGACAGAACTTTCATTTTTGTAAGCTGTCCCTTTAATATTTTTTAAGTTTCAGTACTTCTAAATATACACTCACTGAGCACATTATTATTACACCTACTTATTCATGCGATTATCTAATCAGCCAATCGTGTGGCAGCAATGCAGTGCATAAAATCACGCAGATACGGTTCAGGAGTTCAGTTAATGTAATTTAATTCAGGTAATTAAATTCAGGTAAGTTAATTCAGGTAACTCAGATAACCACTCTGTACATTTGTAGTGAGCAGAATAGCATCATAGAATGCACAACATGTCGAACCCTTTATAATGACTATAGTGTTCCTAATAAAGTGCTCAGTGAGTTTAAATATCCCAGAGAAATATCCTGTCTGTCTCTCTGTCTGTCTGTCTATCTATCTATCTATCGGCCCTTTCCCAGTGCAGGTATTAAAGCCCGTTTTAGGTACTTTTCCGCAGGACTAGTACTTTGTCGCAATCGTACCTAAGGAACTTTAGTTCCTCTGAACTGTTTTCAGGGGATTTATAGCTCCTATTATGGAGTAGGTACTTTGGGGGCATATAGGGACTGTGGGAGACAGTGGGAGGTGTTGCAGCCTATAATTGGTCAAAAACCTATGACACACAAAGCATTGAGAAAGGAGAGGAGTCCACAGCTGCCATTAGTAGCTAGCCTGCTACTCAGAGAATTGTACAATTCCCTTAACAGAAATAAAAACCAACAAAGTATACAAAGAGGATCACCTGTTTCACATGTGTGTATGTGTGTGCTTCCTAACTTCATCGGGAGACACTCTTTGAGTTTTCATCACATCTGTACTGTTTGTACTGTGTGACTATACAGAAAATAAAGTGATTCCTGAATTACTACATAGAATTTTTCCTGGGATGATGGATTTAATCAAATGTTAATCGAGAGTGGGTAACTGAACTCTATTGTACACTATTGTAACCTGAAGACACAGACTGTGTCCGAAAACGGGGAAATTCTGCCTTCAGGGGGCTGTATAAGGAGGTAGGATGAAATAAGGTGCTTTTTAAACTCTAAGACCAGTTTCCTTTAGAGTTCCATTCATCCAAAAACGTTTCTAACTGATTAGGCAGCTGCCTATGTTTTCGGATGCAGTCAAAGCTCGTGTAAAACAGCTCTAACAAAAGTGTAACTCCGATCTCGGCGTCCTCCGTCAGTGTTGTTGATTTCGGTTTTGTTGCTATTGAATCGGCGTGCAAATAACGTTACAAGAAAAATGGTCAATAGATGACGTCAATATGAGGGTACTTATGTAAGTCAGAACGCAAAAGAGGAAAAGTCTCCATGGTTGTTTCGTTCCTCGTAAGAGTTCTCATCTAGAAAGGAACTAAGGGAAAAGTACTGGGACTGTAGGTGGGAAAGGGCCTTATCTGTTTGTCTGTCTGTCTATCTATCTGTCTGATTTTGATTACAAATGTAATGGGAACTGTTAATTTTTGCTAATTATACCTGATGTAGTTTTTACATCAATGGTGTCTATCGCGAAGCCCTGTTAAAGTGCTCAAATGACCAGTGGCATCAGCATTTGAACTCTTAAAGGAATAGTTCATCCAAAAATGAAAATTTGCTGATAATTTACTCTACTACATGCCATCCAAGATGTATCTGAGTTTCTTTCTTCATCAAAACAGAATTTAAGATTTTTAAGATTTCATTTCAGGCCTCCTCCTTTAAACAATGTAAGTGAATGTACTAAATTTTTTGACGGTCCAAAATGTATATTTAGGGTGCATCAAAATTATCCACACGACCCCAGTTGACAAATAAAGTTCTTCTGAACCCAAACGGTTGATTATTTTTAGAAACAAAACAATACTTATATACTTTTTAACTACAAATGTTTGCTTCCGTACATCTCTGTGACGCACGCTCATGAGAGGGATGACGTAAGCTCATTGGTAAGGTCACGCGTCATGTGGAGGAGGCAGGAAGCGCGTCATTGTTTACAAGAGAAACTTGCACAGACCACAGACCAAGCGCCATTCACAAACCAAACAGTCCAAAACAATTTCAAAACAACATATATATATACACACACACACACACATATATATATATATATATATATATATATATATATATATATATATATAAAATCATTTCCAAATAATACAAAAACATTACTGCAGTAAATAACCATCCTTTATTGTGGAGCAATGCCGTTGCGTTATCTACTTGTGCTTTTTCTTTAGCAGAAAGACTGTCAGGAATTCAAGCCACACAAGTTGTAGTTAGTGAAACCAAGTGCGAGAGCATTTACTGAGATTTATAGGGTTTACACATTAAGATCACTGGTACAGGTGATATCACACAGAAGAGAAGCTTCACAAACTTATTTATGCAGGCAGTGATGCGTGAGTGAATTGAGTGCAGGTGCGGTGAATTAGAAATCGGGTGATGAGCGGAGTGCTGAGGGAGGCGTGACAATGACAATGTTTTCACACATACCTGAGTTAGCTGGAAAACAGCACAGGCACAGCCAATGAATTCAGATATTGACCCTTTGTTTCTTTCGATGGTCTGAAATCCACAGGAGTAAAATGTTCACTGCACACTCTCCAATATTTGAGAGAATGTAGGGGTGTACTGATATCCAGGTTCAGCGCGATAAGTCAGAGCTTCAATTGCTCATGATCATGTATAGGCAATCGATGAAAAGTTTATATTTTTACCAGCGTGCATTTTCTTTGGGGTTTCTGAAGGTTGAAGCATCCAGGATACACACACCAAATGACCATTTTGAAAAATACAAATCTACAGCAAAGACCATTAAACTTTTTTGTACAGTGCTCCTCTTGTAAACAATGACGCGCTTCCTGCCTCCTCCTCCATGTGACGCGTGACCTTACCAACGAGAGGGAGCGAACATTTGTAGTTAAAAAGTATATAAGTATTGTTTTGTTTCTAAAAATAATCAATCGTTTGAGTTCAGAAGAACTTTATTTGTCGACTGGAGTTGTGTGGATTATTTTGATGCACCCTAAATATGCATTTTGGACCGTCAAAAAATGGAGTACATTCACTTGCATTGTTTAAAGGAGGAGGCCTGAAATGAAATCCTAAAAATCTGGTTTTGATGAAGAATGGAACTCAGATACATCTTGCATGGCCTGAGGGTGAGTAAATTATCAGCAAATTTTTATTTTTGGGTGAACTATTCCTTTAAGTTCAGTTAAGTCATTAGACTATCTGGACCGCAAATGGGTGGGTAAAGTTATTCACAGCTATAGTCACATTCACAATGTCAAACATATAAATGTGTGGGATACAACAATATATACAGATATCACAGGGAAGTGCTCAGAGTCTTTTTAATGGAGTCTTTTTAACCCAAGATGGGTTTAGGATCTGAAGATAAGCAGCTTAAATTGTTCAGCTTATGTAGTTAGCATTAACATCTTTTATTCAAGCTTTGTTCTGGTTTGTTCTTGTACTTTGTTTAGGTATTCCACTATGATCTATACTTTAAAGGAATGCACGCAAGTTATCAAGCACATCTGATTATGTTTTAACAAACACAGTCACCATATAGAGTCTGACATGAGTAAAACAAAGCGTGCTCATTACAGCTCATTCATACCACTAAAAACTTCACTGTGATGGAGCTTAAAGAGCAAACACTACTACTGGAAAAGTGTTATAACCATTTCATCATAACAAAGTTGAGTTAGGAGAATAAAGGCAACCAGTCATTATCCAGCAAACAAATTAAAATAAAGCAGCACATTTTATGGAATGCCTTTAATGTTCTAACACAGGGCTTGCTGGGCCAATTATTGAGTTTTAATGGGTCTGGATCTCTCCAACAGCCTAATTCATCTTAATGTTTTCTCCTACCTACAACAGTCACTTATGCCCAACATTCCAACCTTTATTTTAATTATAAGGTTATTCTCAACAATCTCTTCCATTGTGGACTGTTCACCCATTTTGTCATTTCTTAGTTGAATTATTAGAACATGTAAAACCAAAGCATTTAATCATGCCATTGGATTCTTTCAACATCACAGAATCACATGCTGATGCTTTTAAATTTGGTTGGTTACATTTGGACTCTAGCGTTGAAATTTATGACATACAGTGGACTTTCAGGAAGCACCACCCATCTAAAACAGTATTTCTGTACTGTGATGTGACAGACCAACACAAAGACCTCTCACACCATAAAAGCTTTATATTGACAAGCTAATCTCATCTTGGTTATGAGATTTCTCACCGAGAACCAGCAGTAAAGCCTATAGTGTTTCTCGCTCCCTTAGCTGCAGTCCACTTTCAAGACAATCAATAAGCAATCAGTAGGAAGCACACAAGGACATTTGGCCAGCATAGAGAATTCTTGAGTACATCAGTACTGGAGTTCACAGCGTGTACTGTGGCCCAATACTCTGAGCGATCGTTCTGGTTTAAAAAGAATTCTCAATCACATCACTCACTATTGACACATCAGTGCTGCTTGATCTCAAGCGTTGCAACTTCTGAAGTGTATATAAATAGATGCATTAGCATAGATAAAACAGGCAGGGCCAAATCTCTGGACATCTGCTTTAGAGCTCATGTGGGGGAAAGATAGGCCAAGACATAGAAAATGATAGAAAAATACTCATCTCAAGCACAGAGAGCCTGATAGAAAAACAGATTACTTTACACGATTCATAATGCCTGCCTATCACTGCTCTATTTTTTATTTTTTTTTATTTTGTCTAATGAGAAAGAATGAATGAGTGCAGAAAGTCATTGTTTGTGAGCATGTGTTGTTTGAGGCCTGAACTGCAGGACAATGGGGAAACTTTTGGGGTGAGAGAAAAAGGGGGTAGTGTGATTTTCACACTTACCATCACTGAATACATAGCTATAACAGAATCCATCAAAGACATCCAAAAGGTTGGTTTTGATAGAACGGCAAGTGCAAATAGAATTATGCTGCTCTCCCACCCCCAACGACCAGCCAGTCCAAATCAAACAAGTTAAGCCTAGTGTACACTACATGACTCAATCTCGTCTCCTTTGATGTTTTAAGTCAGCAACTGGTCTGCGACGAGAAGTCTCAAATCTCATGTTTTGTTGCATGTGCACTCCTGCAACAGGCCGAGACAAGTCCTAGACGCTACGACAGTTTCCGAAACTGCTTGATATCTAGATGTGTTGTCTTCAGGTGTGCGCACTGTCTTGACGAGCGAAAGACATTATCTTAATTTTAAGATGCATTTTGGGTGATCCTTTAGAAATAGGATGATGCTAAAGGCAGCTATAATGGCTGTTTTTCGCCGAATATGTGCAGATTTAAGGGAAAAAAAGCATACAATGTGAAAATGTAAAAAAGCAAATGCATGAATTGTGCAAGGACACAAAAATGAACAACATTTGAAGCTTAATTACAGGTACTGCACTAAAATAACTCAGAATTCTGCTCATGTTTGGGAATATTAAGAGAAACTGTTCTTTATTTCTCGTGCTCGGCTTATACTTTTTTGCGCTTTATCATTTCGTAAAACACAGACGTAATGATTGATGTATGTCCTCATGAAATTAGAACATGAGTGGTCAAATGAAATGACCAGGTGTTACATTGATGTCTCGCTTGTACATTTGTGATCGGATCACCCAAAACGTATCTTAATACGCATGGTACACATGGCCTCTCTCAGGTACCAGCATGATGAAAAACAGGACTGTCAGTCATGTAGTGTAAGGCTGGCCTAAGTTTAAAGCCTCAACCATGTTGAGTTCTCAAATGAGGGCTGATCCTGCCTTGTAAAAGTACTTGGAACATTCTGTCTGTATCAATAGAGTCTGCCGACAGAAAATCAGGTCAGCTTTTTCAAATGGACATAACAACAGGAGTATTGAAAGCATCTCGGGTAGGATATCTTTTTGTGACATGGATGTTTTATTAAAATGATGATATTTCTTACTTACACCATCACCTCAGTTCTTACAAAAATATACTCCAATAATAATAATAAAATAAATAAATACACACATACATACTGTATATATAGAAGTTTACACACGCACACACACACACACACACACACACACATATATATATATATATATATATATATACACATATACTGTATATACAGTATATACACTCCCATCAGTTAGTTGCGTTCCTTGAATCTGATTGGATGAAAGACGTTCCAAGAGTTCTGATTGCTCACACCATCAGCACTGGGACACTTTACTGTTTGTATCACTCTGCTTGTATTCACGGTGTTCAGTGCAGATGTGTAAGAACAGCTAAATGTGTGAATTTTCATTTATCCCTGTGACATTTAAAGGGGCATAGTTCTTTAGCTAGCCTTAGCATTGCTCTTCTTCGTGTACTTAAATTACTGATACGACAGTGGTGTTAGACGCTGTACTGCCATCAATCAATGTGGATCTGCATGATTATCTCTGCTGCCCCTGCCAGCTCTGGAATATAATTTGCATCTGGAGAATGTCAGAGTTTGAGGTAATTTCTAAAGTTATTTATTACTACTGTATTATAATAGTTTTGCTTTAAATCAAAATGTCAGAAATCAAGCAAACAGACTTCTTCTGTAATAATCTTTGGAGACTGTCTACGTTTCACGTTAATTCTAAAGACAATTATTACCTTTATTAGAGAACTGCTTAGCATAAAATGAACCTCAATTAACTAGCGATACAGAATGTCATGGTAAAGGAAAGATTAGAATTGTTTTTGATGATAAAATGTAACATGTCCATGAACAATGTATTTAAAAAAACGCGTTTTTTTTTTCAAGCAACCAAAGTCCATTGTGTGCTATGAGCGAGTTGAGCTGATGTTAGCGTTGCCAACTTTCTACCAGCTAAATACAGGACATTCCAGCTTTAAATATGGTGGGGGTAATCCTTTCTGTGTCTGTTACAAAATACTTGAATGTGAGTGACATACTCGTATGATAATTCCGATAATACGTTTGACAGCATCACTCCATGATCGGAGCGGAATGCTATCACACTACAGCTGAGGAATAGAGCTAAACTGACAGCTGCAGTATTACTGTTCATCACTGTAACAGACACAGGTAATCACAAGCTCAATCTCTCTCTGACTCACTCACTCACTCACTCACACACACACACACACACACACACACACACACACACACACACACACGTATATACAGTGCATTCAGAAAGTATTCAGACCCCTTCATTTTTTTCACATTTTGTTATGTTGCAGCCTTATGCTAAAATGCTTTAAATTATAAAAAAAAAATTCACATCAATCTACACTCCATACCCCATAATGACAAAGCAAAAACCTGATTTTTGATAAATTTGCAAATTTTTAAAAAGAAAAAACTGAAATATCACATCGACATAAGTATTAAGAGCCTTTGCTATGACACTTGAAGTTTTGCTCAGGTGCATCCCATTTTTCCTGGATCATCTTTGGTGGCAAATTCAATTGATTGGACGTGATTTGGAAAAACACATACCTGTCTATATAAGGTCTCACAGCTTAAAATGCATATCAGAGCAAAAACTAAGCAATGAGGTCAAAGGAACTGACTGCAGAGCTCAGAGACAGGATTGTGTCGAGGCACAGATCTGCTACAAAAAAAATTGTGGCTGCATTGAAGGTTCCCAAGAGCACAGTGGCCTCCATAATTCTTAAATGAAAGAAGTTTGGAACAACCAGCACTCTTCCTAGAGCTGGCCACCCAGCCAAACTGAGCAATCAGGAGAGAAGAGCCTTGGTAAGAGAGGTGACCAAGAACCCGATGGTCACTCTGGTTGAGCTCCAGAGATCATGTGTGGAGATGGGAGAAACTTGCAGAAGGACAACCATCACTGGAACACTCCACCGATCTGGGCTTTAGGGCAGAGTGGGCAGATGGAAGCCTCTCCTCAGTGCATGACACATGAAAGCCCACTTGGAATTAGCAAAAAGAAAAAAAAAAAGGCACTTAAAGGTCTCTCAGACTGTGATGAAATGAATATTGAACTGTTTGGCCTATTCCTAATTCCAAGTGTCATGTCAGGAGGAATATTATGAATACTTATGTCAATGTGATATTTCAGGTTTTTTTCTTAATTAATTTGCTAATCTATCAAAAATCTTGTTTTTGCTTTGTCATTATGGGGTATGGAGTGTTGACTGATGTGAAAAATAAATAATTTAAAGCATTTTAGCATAAGGCTGTAACATAAGAAAATGTGAAAAAAATGAAGGGGTCTGAATACTTTCTGAATGCACTGTAAATATACACTCACTGAGCACTTTATTAGGAACACTATGGTCCTAATAAAGTGGCTGACGTGGTTTTCTGCTGTTGTAGACCATCTACCTCAAGGTTTGACGTGTTGTGCATTCTGAGATGCTATTCTGCCCACTACAATTGTACAGAGTGGTTATCTGAGTTACCGTAGCCTTTCTGTCAGCTCGAACCAGTCTGGCATTCTCCTTTAACCTCTCTCATCATCAAGACTTTTCCATCCACAGAACTGCTGCTCACTGGATATTTTTTGGTTTTAGCACCACTCCCAGGAGTTCAGCAGTTACAGAGATACTAAAATTAGCCCGTCTAGCACCAACAGTCATACTACAGTTGAAATCACTGAGATCACATTTTTCCCCATTCTGATGGTTGATGTGAATATTAACTGAAGCTCCTGACCTGTATCTGCAGGATTGTATACATTGCACTGCTGCCACAAGAATGGCTGTCATGATAATTGCATGAATAAGTGTACAGGTGTTTCTAATAAAGTGCTAATTAAGTGTATGTATATATCAGTGGCGAATTCTCAGGGCCAGCAAAGCCTTCTCTGCTGGCCTAACATGCCAAATAAATAAATATTTTTAATCCTTTCATTCTCAACCACTTTTTTGCCAATGTATTTTTAATCGCTTTCCACTCTTAATTAATCTACAAACAAATAGAGAAAAACTAAAAGTTTATCCAGTCAGAATTTATTCCTTGATGCTTACAAGCGAAGTGTGACAACTATTTCACAAATCACATGCCCAAAGCCAAGCTCGTTAGCCAATGCAGCATGTGAGTTTGAGCTCCACCCCCTCAGGCCTTCAGAATTTCTACAGATTCCCTCAACAGTGCAAATGAATGGGCAACTAAAGTCAGACTGACAGATTCATCAGCCAATCAGATTGATTCATTTGTTCTTGGTGGGTGTGATCTTTAGTATATGTTCCGGTCGAGGCCTTCTAGCTGGCCTTGAGTGACACAATCATGCTTTAAGTGATGTAATTTGAAAGCGAAGAGCGCGAGATCTTGCTGACCAGTCGACTGTCATTACTGCCACTATCGCCATTGAGAAAGAGATCCTTATGGATTTACAAACCTGAGATGTTCTGCATGACCATGTGATTGCTTAATTTATTAATCATGAAAGGAGGATTGATTTTCACTTCAAGCAAATTAGTAAGTGCTTTTTGCATTGTTATAGCAACATCAGGAGTTTTTTAAGTGTAAATTAGGCTGCTTGAGCATTCAGTGTCGGATCAAGTTTTGAAAAGTAGTGCTGCGTTCCATTCAACTCGTAAAGTCTGATTTTTACAACTTCCTACTAGGAAAAGTGCAATGGAATGCATCTTTAAGTCAGAATTATAAATTGTAAGCTCATGCAGAAATTCTCAAAGATGCAGGGCCATGATGTCACACAAACATGTCGACACTCAGGGAGATATACAAAGTGATAAATATTCACTTTATTAAGTAATATCGATTAAAATGATATTAAAGATTGTTTAACAAACGCTTGCAGAAACAGGTGTATAAAACATTATAATCTCTTTTGATAATCATACACCTGAAGCACAAATGCAAGCTGGGTTGCTAGGAGACATCTCTAATGAGAGTCAAACCCCTGCAAAGCTAATGGGAGCGTTGCAGTTCCGAATATCGGGGAATGGAATGCATTTATGGTCGGAGATATCAAGCAGGAATATCCCACATCCAACTTGCATGGAACGCAGCATAACCGTGTACCCTGACGAAATGAAATTTATTGCAAGCAAATATTATTAGATTGATTTTTCCAGGTATTATAGACCTCCTTGGCAGATTCATATGAAAAATTATGATTTTTGAATGTGTGTTTGGGAGACGTTCATTTCACAAAACAGTCATGCTGCAGTTAAAATTAGGCTTGCTTGAGCATTAATTGTCGTTTCAAGTTCTGGTTTTCATGTGTGGACGTGTTTTTAAAATGTCAATTGGTATTATTAGTTAGCTGCGACATAATGTATGATGCCCAAAGGCATAGGATGTCTTATTCATTGTGAAACTGTGTTTTCTTAATGGCATGAATCGCACCGAAGGCCTAGACATTTAATGTACAGCCCGCCACTGGTGTGTATATATATATATATATATATATATATATATATATATATATATATATATATATATATATATATTTATTATTATTATATTATTATTATTATTGTTATTAAGTGACCTTAAACAGTTGATGATGAACAGCTGAAATCGGACCAAAGTCTCATTCTAACTGATCTAGTTCATTGTATATTTAAAGCCAGCTTTAAGTATCTGAGCAAACTAGATCTGCTGTATGACAGGCTCCTTGGGTCTTGAAATGCATACAGTACAATTTAAAATGTGAATTTCCTGAAAAGGTTATATGCTTTTCCACTAAAGGAGGCACTTTTGATGCACTGTGCCTCTCTGACATGTATAATTTATCAGAGATCTTCTATTTCCTCAGAACTGTTATAAGAGTAACATTTGAAAGAATGAAACAACCCAAGATAGAGCGGCTCCTTGCCTCCTTCAGATAGCACATCAAACATAAGCTCATGTTTACCTTCATTTTCTACATCATTTAATGTGGCCATCATTTGACATTGGCATGATCTCATCTGAATGTGTGAAACTCACTACAGAGTTCTCTTATGACTCTTATATCTCTAAGAAAGAGTGATTATGAAAACTCTGTTCTCAACAGCTGGAGGACTTCCTGCTATCTTCCTGATACTGATGACAAAGTTTAGCACCTCCAGTGTGTCCTGCTCACTTCTGCACTGTGTGTCTGTTTGTACCTGTCCAGGATGACAGTGCCTCACTGAGCTATTGTTCTCATTCAATTCCTCTTCGTATTCAATTCCTGATGCAGACAACACCCCCAACAACCACCCACCCACATGCGAACATAAAGATGGACAAAGTGTCTACTCACAGTCTCTCTGTGTTTCGGGGTACATTCCTGGGCATGGTTTTGAGCCCCAGCCCATGGCAGTCCACTGTGGTACCACTGCAAGTGCAAAGCGCAGGGCATGCCATGGCATAACTGCTGAAGGCAGCCTCGCACAGGAGCAGTATTCGGATGCATGCCTCTGCCAGGCTGCCTCCAGAGTATCTTCGTTTAGCAGGCATGATTTTGCACCGCTTCAGACGTGGGCTTTCAGGCTAGTATTTTCCTGTTTCCAGAACGTGAGGAGAAAAAAAAATCTGCTCCTGCCCTGATCTCACGATTCACTTTCTGCACAAACTCTCCTTTCTCTCTTGGTGGAGTTGCTCTGCTCCGTCTGTATAATGTGCTCACTGTGCTGCTTTGCTTCTGGGAGCTCTGCTGTCTTACTGCCTGAAGAAAGGGAATATGGAAGAGCAAAGGAACAAAAATATCTCTCCTTCTCCCTTACACACACACACACAGCAGTAATCCATCACAAGGATCTACAAATAGCAGTTCCAGGACTCCTCCCACCCCCCTACCCTCTCTCACACCCCTCCTATCAAACCCTCACCAAGAGAGAGCCCACTCTCCCCCACCCCTCCGAGAAACTTAAACTCCCCTCTCTTCCCTCTCTCAGGCTCACAGGAGCCCCTACAGACAGCACAGCAATCACCTCCCCATGCAGCCCAGCCTCAGGCGACAGCCCCTTTAAAGAGAGTGGCCAGGGGGAGAGGGTCCATTGGGGAAGGACAGGGTGCCCATACCCCCTACCATCACTCCCCTCCCCAAAAGAGCAGTGTATAATCATGTTTTGAGATGGGGGAAGGTTGGAAATGCAGAGAGCAAAATGACAGCCTTTGTGGGAAGAACAGAGGAGAAATGTTTTTGCTTGACTTCTTTACTGAAAATCAAACCTTGATCAAAGTTTGGAAGAGGTCTTGATATGAGTAAATTGTCTTAGCATTATACTTTTAAATGTAAATGAAATGTTTTTCCTCTGTGTCTGGGATAATTGTTGTGAAGTTGGTACTATTTTTCCACATGTTTGAAACTAAAACATGACACTAAATAAAAATTAATTCAATGGCTAGCCTTTTTGGAACAGTAATCCATAGTTTGTAATCTATAATAAAACAAAAGAAAAAAAAACAAATGCTACTACAACCCCTGGAATTGCAGTTAGACTTGGAATGCAAAAGCTATTGTCAACCTATAACACTTTACAGCCGTACTCACACTAGCAAAAGGTCTAATTGTTGCTTACACATACAGCACCATACTTTTCAAACTATCACAGTGAATACTGAGTAAAATAGCACCACCAATAAAAATAAACTTTCCAAAATCAAAGACGTTCTTTCTAGAAAAAAATTCATACAATATTTGCAAACAAAAGCTAAAAATAACAATAAATACATACATTTCAGCATGCAATTTTATAATGCTGTCTAACCACGCTAAATACTGTATATATTTCAGAATAGTGTTTTCTGGTTTTCTTTTTTCAACGTCAAGAACAAAACATGATGAAAATACATTATGGCACACTAGGATATTCTGTCTTGTTCCACATCCAATGTTAAGTTTTCAAGTTAAGTTTCTCTGTTAACAAAAAAATAAAAACAAATAATAATATATATATATATATATTATTTGTCTAAAGGCAGACCTCTCCAAATAATCTCATTTACTTTACTGCCAAGACAAATTCCTCCACTTCCTTGTGGCTAAATGTAAAATAGCAATTTTGACAAAATGTCCTGGTTACTTTCGTAACCTCCGTTCCCTGATGGAGGGAACGAGACGTTGTGTCAATGTAGTGACACTAGGAGTCGCCCTTGGGAGCCCCAAACACCTCTGATCTTTGAGAAAAGGCCAATGGGAATTGGTGAGTGGAATTTGCATGTCACTCCATTTCAGTGGGTAGTTCAGAGTTGTGGCAGGAGGGACACATGTCTCGTTCCCTTCATCAGGGAATGGAGGTTACGAAAGTTACCAGGACATTCCCTATCTGTCACTCACTCGACGTTGTGTCGATGTAGTGACACTAGGGGTCCCTATACGAAATGCCACAACTAGCTGAATTGTGTTACATGGACTGGCGGTGCGAGACGGGCAAACCATTGCGTGCCTCGTAGCCAGCGCGCCTGGCTGTCACGTAACCTCCCCCAATGCTCCTATGACAAGTCGACTGCCCAAAATGGGGACAGGCCGCCCCAGCCATGGCCTCTTCTCTTCTTTTTTTTCTCCCCAAAAAAGAATGGAAATCGTTCAGCTGGGGGCTATTAATGTCCACGTCGGGGGGGTGTCCATTCCCAAGGGGAAGACACCGTGGAGACCACATTCTGCCCAAAGGGGAGGCAATTGTGTGGAAATACGTCACATGGTCTTACCGAGTCTTGTCAGCAGTGTCGCATGTGGAGAAGTTCTACCCAGAGGGGATGGAGCTCTACAAACATGGCGACCGGTGGCAGAGGGAAACTCTACCCAAGGAAGACACGGGTTTACCAACAGGGAAACCGTCTCGTGGAAGATACATCACATGGGGTTACAAACAGGCAACCAGTGCATGTGGAGCACCTACCCCAGTAAAGGGTCTAATAGCACACGTACTGGGCCGGCATCGAGTTTCTCCATGAACTCACCTGCCACAAGGCTGAGGAAGGACATCCAGGGTCCACGACCTTGTGAACACGGCTGGGGGGTAAAAAGCACACGTCTCCCCCTCCAGGAGGGGAAAGGCGCTATACGCAAGTGGTACACCTGGCCAGTTGTCCCACCAACTTACCTGTTCATACCTGACAACACACGGGACGAACCAGATCAATCTGGAGATTGAGGAACCTTGTGAAGGTATTGGGTGTTGCCCAGCCCGCTGCTCTACTGATGTCTGCCATAGAGGCGCCATTGGTCGGGGCCCAGGAGGCCGCCACACTCCTGGTGGAGTGTGCCCGATGCCCCAAGGGGGGCGTCCTGAGCATGGTATGCCAAAACGATGGCGTCAATGACCCAGTGGGCAATCCTCTGTTTGGAGACAGCGCTCCCATTCCGCTGTCCTCCGAAGCAGACAAAGAGCTACTCAGAGCATCTAAACCTCTGCGTGTGATTCAAGTAGATGCGAAAAGCACGCACCGGACAGAGCAACGAAAAGGCTGAGTCTGCCTCCTCCTGGGGCAGCTTCGCTAGCAAGTTCACCACCTGATCCCTAAACGGGGTCATGGGAACCATGGGCATACAGCTCGGTCGGGGCCTCAGGACCACATGAGAGAATTCTGGACCGAACTCCAGGCACATGTCGCTGACAGAGAATGCCTGCATGTCCCCTACCCTCTTGATGGATGTGAGCTCAGTCAGGAGGGCAGTCTTCAAGAGACTGCCTTTAGCTCCACTGACTCCAGGGCTCAAACGGGGCTCCCCGCAGGACCACGGAGAGATCCCATGAGGCAATGAGGCATGGTCTGGGAGGATTCAACCTCCTCGTGCCTCCTAAGGAACCTGATGTCATGCTTCCCTAAATAATTACCGTCAACTGCATTGTGGTGCGCTGCCATAGCGGCCACGTACACCGCTCGTGAGGCATGCCATCATAGAGACTGAGTCTAACTCCAACCTGAGAAAAGAGATGCTCTATACCAGGGAGAACTGCTTTTTCTCCAGTTGACCCGAAGCCCCAACCGGCTGAGGTGCCTGAGCACCAGGTCCCTGTGTGCACACAACAAGCTTCGAGAGTGAGCTAAAGCCAGCCAGTCATTGAGACAATTGAGGATGTGGATGCCCACTGCGACTTCCGTGAAGACGCGAGGCAATAGGGACCGACCGAAGGGTCCTCCTTGTACTGATGTGCCCGGCCCTCAAAGGCAAACCGAAGAAAGGGCCTGTGCCAAGGAGAAACCGAGACGTTCAAGTACACGTCCTTCAGGTCTACCGGCGTGAACCAATCCTGATGTCGGATGCTCGCTAAAATGTGTTCCCACATCAGCATCTTGAACGGGAGTCTGTGCAAGACCTGGTTCAGAACTCGCACATCCGGGATTGGCTGCAACCCACCACCTTTCCTTGGTACGATGAAGTAGGGGCTGTAGAACCCCTTCTTCATCTCGGCTGGAGGGACGGAGATCTCTGCAGATCTCCGCAGGCAGGGCAGTGGCGTTCTTGCCCTGCACTTGAGGTATAATGGACACCGCTGAACCCGGGGGAACTGAATCGTATAGCTGAGTCGACGGTCCTGGTTAGCCATCGCGACAGGTTGGGGAGTGCCAGCCACACCCCCCAAGCTGTGGGCGAGGGGGACCAAGGAGACAATCATGTCGGACGTACCTGCAGGTGGGGACTTGCGGCGGGGCGGAGCCGGATGCGCTACATTGAGGGGGCTTGGACCCCGAACTCATGGCCGTGCTGAGTCTGGGGACATCGAAGCACTTACCTGGCTCCGGGTACCCACCATAAGACTGGTCAGCGATGGGGTAGGAGGGAACCGTCCTCGTAATCCATCACAACCGCCCAGGCGGGTGTGTTATACCGCAGCTGGGTGTGTAGGGGCGGGGGGCCCGCCTCCGCAGCATCATGCCTGCCATGCCATTTGGTATCCAGTGATCGCAATAACGACGGCCATAAACACTGGGTGTGTGACCTAGGAAATGGTGTGGGTACTGCAGCCACCGCAGCCTTTCGGGCATGCGGCGAATCAAAGAAAAGGCAACAAAGGATTCTCCTCCTGGCCCTCCACCGGGGGATGGGGTGGTCTGCTTACCATCTCTAGGCCTGCAGCAGGTCTCCACGTGCCTGGGTTTCCCGTCTCAGGGGCGGCTAGAAGCCTTCCTTGGATTCTTTGTGGCGGGCCGTGAGACGGGCGGCATCTGCTTCCTGCGGGTGGCTCTACGCTGGGGCCGTTGCCACAGGGGTATACCCTTGGCGATGAGCAGACGGTGTGCGGTATCTTGATCCGCACCGGGACAGGATATGCTGAATAGCCTCCATCTACTTCTTAACTGCTGAGGACTGCTGGGCAAAGTCCTCGATGGTGTCGCCCAATAGGCTGACCTGGAAGACGGGGGCGTCAAGGAACCGTACATTGTCAACCTCTCTCATCTCGCCTGGAGGGTGAGATCTGTTGCCGAGCGCAGCTCCTGCATCAATCCTGGGTCAGAACTACCCTCGTGCAGTTCTCTTAGCACCTTGGCTTGGGGCACCTGCAGGAGAGCCATGGCGTGCAGGGTGGAGGCGGCCTGTCCAGCGGCACCATAGGCTTTAGTCACCAGAGATGATGTAAACCTACAGGCACTGGACGGGAGTCTTGGGCAGTTCCACCAGGTGGCGGTGTTTTGCAGGCATAGGTGCACCGCAACCGCCTTATCCACCTGGGGAATCGCAGAGTACCCCCTGGCAACCCCACCGTAGAGGGAAGTGAGAGCAGAGGAGCTCAGAGACTGGGTCCAGGCAGTGAAAGGTACCCGCCATGACATCGTGAGATCCTCATGCACCTCCGGGAAGAAAGGGACCGGGGCGGGGCACGGCCGTGAGCAGTGCTCCGAGCCCAGGAACCAATTGCCAAGCCACAAGGATTCAGGGGGGAGTGGAGAGTTCCACTCCAGCCCCACGCTTGCAGCCGCCTAGGCAAGCATGGCCGCCAGCTCTGCATCAGGGAGCCCAGTTGAGTCCTCAGCATCAGACTGGACCAGCCCGCTTTCCGATGCTGCGATCGAGAGCTCATCCACTTCGCGAGCGCCGGATAAGATTGCGAACTCGCCCTGAGATGAGCCGGCGGTCTCATCCCAGAACTTGACCGGGGCGAGCGAGTGTACTGGGGAATGGGAGGTCCTTGGGGGGTAACCCGGCAGAGCAGCTCCCATTGGGGTCCCCAAATTGCCCCAGTGCTAACCGATGTGGCCTCAAACCCGTAGGTAGAAGGACTGAGGTGGGGAGCCACTGGGGTGGCTTTCCCTCTAACGAAGGAAAGATGTGACCGCAACGTTGCCATGGTCATGTTCTCGCAGTGAGAACATGAACCATCCACGAACGCTGTCTCCACGTGGGCAGCGCCCAAGCACATAAGACAGCGATCATGGCCATCGGGAGCGGAGAGGTAACGACCACAACCAGGAATTAAACACAGGCGGAAAGGCATCTTTAAAAAGACGCTCTCCATCAGTGCCACTCTTTTAGTAGGGAAAATATACTCTTTTATTGCAAGAATTTATATTCTTTTAGACTGTCGAAGCGCCCAGGGGCGTTCTCTGCACTCCACCGGTGCATGAGGGGGAGAAGCTGCTGTAATGCGCCGTAAACTCCAACAATTTTTTAGAGGTGAATGGAACAGCAGAGGATTCAGCTCTCTGAACACAACCGCTCGGCTCTGAAGAAAAAATCTGAATGAGTGGTTGCGAGCCAGCTCCTTTTATACCCATATGTTCGGGGGAGTGGCATGCAAATTCCACTCACCAATTTCCATTGGCCTTTTCTCAAAGATCAGAGGTGTTTGGGGCTCCCAAGTGTGACCCCTAGTGTCACTACATCGACACAAAGTCGAGTGAGTGACAGATAGGGAACTAAGTTTTTGAAATATTGCAATTCTCAATACTAAGTACACTTTATTCAAAACTCTTGACCACTCCATACACATCAGCTAATCTCTTTTCCAAAATGCTCTAAACCACCAATTGTCACAAGGTAAAATTGTATCGTTCTCTTTGCAGGTTCTAAAGTTCCAAGTTACAACACATCAGAAGCAAGTATGTCCTTTTTTTCCAGGCAGTATAAATTATTTGCAAAAATCAATTGCAATTTTTTTTTACCTTCTTATAGCTTTTTCAAGTCATGCACATGTATGAATTTGTATGAATTCGTACGGCTATCACAACAGTCAATGATGTCGCTGGACATCTAATGTTACCGCTACGAGTCACCATCTAATACATGACACTTGCTTCTGTCACACACAACAGCTTCCTATCATGTTTACACACTCTACTGATCAGTTAGGTTTAGATAAGGGGTTTGTGTAAGGGCATAATATTAATAAGCATGTCCTAGACACCTAATGCGTGGAACTCACGCTTACTTCCGCATTACAAACCGAGCATTTGCACTCGATGAAATCATACAAATTCATACAAATGAAATCGTACGATATAGCCAACTCGTAAAATATGTACGAATTTTTATGAGATTGGGTTGAATAGTTACATTATGCTGTGCAGATTTAACCAAATCTGTCAAGCGTCCTGTAAAAAATCCATAAAGGATGTCATAGCCACATGACTCATGTACACAAGGTGTTAATACAAATAATAATAATTCTGTAATACATGTATGACATGTATTACATATTGGAGTAATAGACATACGAGTTTTAATAACAGGGGAGTCAACTTCCATTATGTAATGCTTTTAATTGACATCACCGTAATCATTATCTTCATATAGCTATACTTCTATGTCAAACCTACGATGTTAACCTCTATGAAGTGATTTGCATTTATAGTTCTGTGTTGGTGTGTATGCGTCGTTCTGCGAGAACACAACCATAGTGCTATTATGAGTAATATTCGACTCGTCACGTAAGTCAGTCCCCATGAGTGGACCCTCTCTATGTAGAAAAAAACAGCTTATAAGGTTACTGATATGACTGGAGTCATCATTTCACGTGAGTGGTCATGATATTATACATATCTCTCAACATTACAATTCATTTCTTTAGAGGTAAACCTTTTTAAATGAGGAAAAATTTACATAGTGCACATTTTACTTGCTACTTCTCTTCATTGGACACTTTCTTACTCAAGTAATTATTAACATAATTACTTTTAATAACAAATTACTCAATGTGAAGTAAATGTACTAGGTTTTTATTTTCCTTGAGTACAATTTTTGGCTACTCTAATTATCTAGTAACACAACTTAGGCTTTTCCAGTCTTGCGTAGCCAGACCTTTGACTTAATGGCAAAAGGTATCTGGGATCTGTTGCAGCTTAAATTGGCCAAGAACCACCCACTTTGACAGTCAGAGATGTCTAACTGACACGTAAAACAGTAAATCACGGTCGGTCAGTCTGTGCCATTTAGGGGTGGGGTTATCTAAGATATATTATAGACCTTTTCAATGACGTAAACAATAACAAATATTACAATTCTACTGCACGTCTCGTCCTGAAACATTTCCAGTGCCAGCATTTTTAAAACCCAGAACTGTAAAAAAAAAAAAATAAATTAAACAAATTACAAGCATGTTTAGCTAAAACAGAGCAAATAAGATATATACAATAACTGAAAATAAACAATGAGGTGTCATTTACTGGATCTTTTAAATAAGACTTTGAAGCAACCACTTTTCTACCTTTTCTACCTTTAGTGACTTATCCTGACTGTCTGCATGACAGTGGCAGTGAAAGTGTATCATAGCTTAGATGCTTACAATTATTTACTTAGCGGAAAGGTGGCGAATATTAGCTCTTACAATGCAGATGGCAATTGTCTTGTGTTTTCTGAAGTAGGAGCAAGTCAAACAGTGTTGAAAACATACTCTGCACTAAGAAGACCGGTGTGGCTACTTGTATGGCTGTGTGAGTTAGTTAGTTAGATAGCTTTGTGACGAGGAGGAGGGCGTGGCCAGGCCGTGAGGCTGCATGGCCAGTGCTGAATCAGCTGATCAGCGGGAGAGCGAGATAAAGGGGAGCCGGAGATGGCAGTTCAAGAGAGAGAGAGACGCACGCAGCTGCGTTGTGTGTGTCTGTTTGTCTTATGTTTTATGTTGTTTTAAGTTGAGTTTTACCATTTAAACTTATGTTGACTGTTCAGCCGGTTCCCACCTCCTACTTTGCCCATCCTTATACTGTTTCAATGGTGCTGAAACCTGGGAGGGAGGAGGGATGCGCTGTCGCGGAGTCCTCACCCCTGCCATCCGCCGTTGGGACTGAGGGGTTGCTGCCAGCTGCCGAGAGCCGGCGGAACCGCTGCCATCCGCGGAAGGGGAGGAGCAGTTCTGTCCGCCAGGGACCGTAGGACTTGCTGCCATCCGCCGGGGGAAGAGCGAGCTGGTGTCCACCAGAGGACGTAGTAGCGGCACAACACATAGGGGAGCCGGCGAGCAAGTTCTTCTCTCTCTTTCTCTCTCTGTGTGTCTCCGCTCGCCCTTTCCCTCTCCCCACGCCTCCCCTAATTTCTCCCCTTGGGTTCACAGGAGGCGGAGTGGACCACCGGCTGACAGAATGGCCGGAAGGGCAGTGTCTCCCTTCCAGAGATGGAGGGGAAGTTAGTCAGACCGGTGGCGCCCTGGCCTGAATCGGGCGGGGGAAGAGTATGACGAGTAGGGGGGTGTGGCCGGGCCATGAGGCTGCACGGCTGGCACTGAATCAGCTGATCAGCAGGAGAGCAAGGCAAAGGGGAGCTGGGGACACCAGTTTGTGTGTGTGAGAGAGAGAGAGAGAGAGAGAGAGAGAGACATGCAGCCACGTTGTGTGTGTCTGTTTGTCTTATGTTTTATGTTGTTTTAAGTTGAGTTTTACCATTAAACTTTTATGTTGACTGTTCAGTCAGTCCCGCCTCCTCCTTGCCCATCCTTCTACTGTTACAAGCTTACTTGTCTGTCAGTCTGTCTATCTATAGTCTATACAGTAGATGGCAAATATTTCAATCATTTACTCAAGATAAAATGTGCTACATACAGTATCAATCAAATAAAGTTGTTAGTCGGTATCCGAAGCAAGTTAGTCTTGCTTCACACAAAGTCATCCTGTTGTGTTTTTGAAATCTAAACACTAATTACCCAAAATAGCTTAGCTCAAAGGGGCTAAGGGAGTATCCAGCCACTAAACAACATGGTCCAAATTTTAATGTTTAAATTTTATGGAGCTCAAGCATGGCGCAGACGGGTGAATGTCGAGCTCTGCGCACTTTGCTAGTTTTGATTTTTGTGTCATAATCCAGTGAGATTTGATACACCCTGTTCCATAACTGTTCTATGAAGACAATATATGTCAAAGAATTCAAAATCCTCGGGCTCTGGAGACATTAAAAGACACTTACGTGCTCAAGCTGAAGCCCCTGAGCTGCAGGCCGCAAGCCCGGGACTCAATTTGGCCAGTGAGTTGAAAGAGATTCAGCGTCAACTGTCGAACATGTCGGCAATGCTGGCGAAGGTCATTGCTGACATGGAGGAACTTGCTGTAATACATCGATCGATCACTGCCATGGAGATGAATTTCAATGAGTTGGTTACAAGAGTTGTGGATGTTGAGAAACGGATCGATTATCTGGAGTCATCAGAGAGGGAATTATCTGCTAAACTTCTAGAGACCAAGACTAACTTGGAGCACATTTGGGAAAAGTTGGAAGACCTTGAGAATCATAACTGGTGAAACAACGTCTGAATTGTTGGAATTCCTGAGGATGAAGAAGGCCGAGATGTGAAATTCCTAGACGAGCTCTTCCCGACTCGAAATAACAGGCCATAAGCTGGAAATCGAGCGAGCTCACAGAGTTCTAGCTTGGAGATCCACGGAGGGAGACAGGCCCCGATCAATTCTCGCCAAATTTCATCCAATCATCTGATAAAGATCTTGTGTTACACAAGGCGAGGAGTAAAGGAAGGCTTTCTTGGAAGAACCACAGCATTTTCTTGTTCCCAGACTATGCAAATTCGATGAGAGAAACGTGATTGATTCAAGGAATGCAAGAAACTCTTACATCAATGGAAGGTCACATTTGCACTGATGGTCCTGGCCAAATTGAGAATAGATACAAAGGATGGCCGCTAAATATTTACATGCCTACAGCAAGCGATTTCCTTCATAAAGTCAATGGAATGAGTAAGTCATTGTGTGATGCTCTCGATGCGGCCAAGTGGGCCTGACTCACTGAACATTCGTTTGACTGTCCGAGGAAACTGAATATGTGGATGCATCTACACATTCTTTGTGCTTATTCTGCCTATTGGCTGGAGTTTGTTTTATAGATTATTTTCTTTGTTGTGTAGTTCTATCTCACAAAATTTGTATAGAAGCACCGGACTTGAGCAATCCGACGGCAAAGTTGTCGCGGGGACTCTCATGGGCATACGTGGACTGTTTGAGTTTAGAGGGATGGACGCCGGTTGGCACCGTCGTGCAAGGGGTTAATGCACATGTTTTTCTTTTTTCAGGTTTGTTTGTTCTGGGGGATGTTCAGGAGTTGATTGTTGCACCAATATTGGAATGTGGTCTTTAGAATTTTATTTTTGACACAGTCTATTTTTTCTCATATGTCAAAATGTCAAACGTTAATTTAAGCGGATTGTCTCTCTCCACGTGGAATGTGAATGGGTTAGGGCACCCCATAAAAAGAAGGAAGGTTATTTCTTTTCTTAAACGTAAGAAATTTGATATAGTGTTTCTTCAAGAAATGCATCTTTCCCAGCAGGAAGCTGAAAAATTTGGGAAGATATGGGGTGGACATGTTTTCTTTAGTACTGGCTCAAGTAAGAGCAGGGGAGTCATTACATTGATAAGGAAGCATCTACAATTCAAATGTCTCAAACTGATTAAAGATAAATTAGGAAGAGTCATTATTGTTTTAGCAGAAATTCAGGGGCAAAGGTTGATTTTGGCTAATATTTACGCACCTTACGCTGATGATCAGGGCTTTTTTATAGATCTTGAAGGGATGTTGCAAGCCGCTGGCACCCCTCATAATATAATATTGGGAGAAGACTTTAATCTTTTGAAGGACTCAGTTCTTGATCATAGTGAAGCAAAAGTGTGTAAGCCCCCTTGAGCAACAGTGATGCTTCACAGAATGTGTAAAAATCTTGGTCTTATAGATATTTGGCGACTTTTTAACCAATCTGGTAGGGACTATATATATTTTTTCATCAGTCCATAAGATTTATTCTAGAATAGATTTTTTTTTTTTTATATCTAAGTCCCTCATCTCATCTGTTGCTGATTGTTCAGTTGGAAACATTTTAGTCTCAGATCACGCCTGATGAGTTTAGAGGTGTTGCCACATGCGGAGAAAAATAAATCATAAAGTTGGCATTTTAATGTATCCCTTTTGCAAAATCCTGAATTCCAACAAATGATAAAGGCTGAAATCATTGTCTATGTGGAGACCAACTGGTCCTCAGTATCCTCTGTGGGCGTGGCTTGGGAGGCACTTAAGGTGGTTCTTAGGGGTCGGATCATTGAGTATGCCTCATTCATCAAAAAATCCAAAGCATGAGAACTCGTGGAGTTGGAAGGGTATATTAAAAGTGCCAAGGCAGAGCTGAAGCGCCGAATGTCATCTGATGGCCTCAGAGAATTGACTTGATTGAAATACAAATATAATACTATTTTGTCAGGGAAGGTGGAGTTTTGGCTATTCAGGGCAAGACAGTCTGCTACAGAACTGGCTCCAATTTTGTTAGAAAATTATACAGAATCATTAAAGAATGGAAATCTTCTGCCAACCATAACACAAGCCCGGATGAGTTTGATTCTTAAAAAGGATAAAGATCCAAGCAAGTATAAGAGTTATCATCCAATTTCCCTAATCCAGCTAGACGTAAAAATAACCCATTAAATTAAGTTATGACATATCTTATACTGTAGATCAGGTGGGGTTCATTCGGGGCCATAGCTCTTCTGATAACATTAGGCGTCTCATCAATATTATGTGGTGGTGGTGTCATAATATTGGAGTGGTGGTGGTGTAGTGGACTGAAGCACTGAACTGGTAAGCAGAAGGCTGTTGGTTCAATCCCCACAGCCACCCCCATTGTGTCCTTGAGCAAGGCACTTAACTCCAGGTTGCTCTAGGGGGATTGTCCCTGTAATAAGGGCACTGTAAGTCGCTTTGGACAAAAGCATCTGCCAAATGCATAAATGTAAATGGTCAGTGGCGAATGATCAGACTCCAGTCACGGCCATCTCACTTGACACTGAATTAGTGTTTGATATGGTAGAATGGGATTATCTCTTTAAGATTTTGGAAATATACAGATTCGGGAATAGTTTTATTGGATGAAGTTACTTTATAGATACCAGGTAGTGGCGGTACAAACAAATGGATTAATTTTAGATAATTTTACTCTGGATAGGGACACCCCACAGGGTTGCCCTCTTTCCCCATTATTGTTCTGCCTTGTCCTGGAACCATTAGCAGCCACGATAAGAAGGGAAGATGTTTTACAGGGGTGGTGGCGGGAGGTGTGGCACATAAGCTTTTGCTTTACACAGATGATATTTTATTTTTCGTCTCCGACCCCATTAGATATATGCGTTACCTCCATAGAATTATTAATTCCTTTTCTAAGTTCTCAGGATACAGAGTCAATTAGTCTAAATCTGAAGCTTTGGCTCTGACAGCGTACTACACAGTAACGGCTTTCCAGCCGGGTGCCTTCCAGTGGCCCAAACAGGGCATTAAGTATTTGGGCATTTTCTTCCCAGCAAATTTGTCTGATTTAGTTCGTTTATTTTGACCCTTTAATAAAAAGGTTTGAGCGATGTGGGCAGGTGGGCTTCATTACATTTATCTATGATTGGGAAGGTTAATGTTATTAAAATGAACTGTATTCCAAAATTTAACTACCTGTTACAATCTCTCCCTGATTGTATGATAGCATAGCGAAGTCCTTCTTTTGGAATGGTAAGTGTCCTAGATTAGATTTTAATAAATTACATAGGCCGATTGACAAAGGTGGGCTAGGCCTACCAAAGATTGTTTTATTATTATGCATTCGGTCTCAGATATTTGGCTCATTGGTCACTTCCACCTGAGAGAGCCCCTCCCTGGTTTTGTATTGAACAGGAAGTTCTTGCCCCTATTTCACCATTGCAAAGCCTTTCTATCAAACTAATCTGAGAAGTTAAGTTACACCCCGTTATCTCGCATTTGCACTCGGTATGGACAAAAGTGTCCAGAGTGTTTAATTTGGATATTTATTTACATTTTGCCTCAAACATATGGCTGAACCCTAAATTATGTATTAATAGGTCCCCTTTCTGCTGGTCAGAGTGGATTGTGAGGGGGGCTTACTGGAGTGGAGTGTTGAGATCCTTTGAAAATTTGGTTCAACATTTTGGGTATGGTATACTATAAGTATTTACAGCTGCGCCACCTGCTCTGTATTGTTTTTGGAAGAAGCACACACCCCACTAAAGCAGCAGATACTCTGGGAGAGGTGATTACTGCTTTTGGAAAAGGTCATGAGGCATCAGTGTATTACTCTCTGCTAATTCAGAGTCTGGGGGTCGGAGCTTTAACTTCTGTCAAGTATTGACAGAACTTGGTATTGGAGGAGGGAGTGTGGGCTAGGATTCTAAAAAATGTAAAGTCTGCATCTAGAGATGCAAGGGCGTGCCTTATGCAATTCAAGATTTTACATAGATTCAATTGGACCCCCTCTAGATTGTATATGCTTGGTCTTAAAGGCACACCCACCTGCTGGTGATGCTAATCAGAAGATGGAGACACAACCCATGTTTTTTCGGGGTATGATAAAATTTTGGTTGAAAGTCCAGAGTTTTGTGTGTGATGTTTTGGGCACTCAGATTTAGCTTTGCCCCAGACTCTGTATTTTGGGAGATGGGGCGGTCATAAATTTGGGGGATAAACACATAAAAAATTGGGTTCTGACCAGTGTTATGATTGGTAGGCAGGTTATTTTAAAGGGATGGAAGTCGGAAGGAGCACTCTCATTACCGGAGTGGTGTGTGGAGATGGGGAGGGTGGCTGCTTTCGAAGAGGGGTCAAGCAGAAGGATGGGGGTTCAGAATTTGTTTGATAGGAAGTGGGGCAACTGCTTAGTGTTTTTGGGAGACTCTCAGGGAGGGGAGAGATTAATTTAGTTTTAATTATACATGATTATTTTCTTTTCTTTTTTGTTTTCTTTTTTCTGTTTTGTGTGTGTGTGTTTGTGTATTCCTATTGTGACCACAGGGATGTTCGTTGGGGGTCAGGGTGGGGCGGGTGATTGGGAGTGTGAGGGGAATAGTGGGGGTTAAATGTTAAATGTGATTCAACATATATATGTTGTGGTTTTTTCTTTGAGATATGGCTTTGAATCAATAAAAATGTTAACTGAATGTATACATTTTATGACAATCAGGTTTATGTTACCGCTAGGAGTCACTATTGTTGTGTATTGTGTTCTTAGGAAGAATAAATTAAGACACACGTAGGAAATAGCACTTGTATGTTTAATTCAATACTTTACCTTTTTTTATGCCTTTTAACTATCTGCTCTCTCCTCTTGACCTATACACATGAACAAGGCAATCCTCTTCTCCCACCTGGTGGCAAAGTACTGTAATTACCACATCTTCCCTTTTTTCAAAATGAACAAGACTTACTTGGAACAGTTACAATGTGTTAACCTCCACCCTTATAACAATAATAAGCAATTCTATACAAGCAGCAACTACATAAACAACAACATTTATCTTTTCTTCTCTTTTTTCTATATACAATTTTTATGAGCCTATATGTTGCATAGTTTTGGAAAGGATGAAAGGATGGTTCTTGAGCACTTTGATGTTTATTTATGTTTGCTTTTGTCTGGTGCTTCAGAACATTTATCTGATATCACCACTGCTTTTGGTTGATGTAGGAAGGCCTCAAATGTTAAACTTTGTGGGAAATGACCATCCATGCAAGAGTTCAGCAAGTGACGCATTTGTTACTACATGGGGATAGCACAGCATGTCAAAAGAAATGCATTAACATAGGTCTTCCATGCATGTCTTGTTATACCAGCTGTCTGGAGATTCAATTCCATTTAAGATTAGATTAAATTGCTACATTTTTACATTACTTTGTGGGTTGTACAGAGAGCTGCGGCAGTTTTTAACAGATACAGGTTTTTTCTTATTTTTTTAAACACAATAATTATTTTATTTTTTTTCACAAGGTTTTACGCAATCTGTAGCATTCCACAGATGGGCTACTTAAAGGTGCTGTAAGTGCTTTTAGAACTTCCATCAGACTAAGCCACTGAATAAGGCTGCGTTCCACTTCACTTCATCCACTTGCTAACTTCCCTAAGCACGAGGGAAATTTCTGTTGACAGACCCTCAACCCCTCGATTTTGACCAAGGGAGTGAGCCTACTCTGATGTACGCTTCAGGCAGCTCCATATCCCACAATCCAACTTGACTGTGATATCACAGCATAGATCGCGCTAAAACTACCCCACCCCACACAAATCTTATGTATGATGAAAGTGAAGTTAGGTCATTTAAGCAGTTAAGAAAAGTTATATTGAGATTTAACATCATAATACTTGTAGCTACCTTAAACTGACTGTTTGTTACACAGCCATAGCTTATGTGTTCATTGTGATGTTACCATTTTCATTTTTGTATAACTTGATTAATCCTTTCTAACAATTAATTCCAATAAATAAATAAAAAAACTTCATAAAAGAACAGACTTATTCATAAGACTCTGAAATTACAACTAAACTTTACCTAAATCTGTGATTGCATCAATCTCTGAAAATGCTGTCTTCTCAGGTGCATAAATCGCTAAATAATTCCACAATTTTACATCAGCCCTCAGCGTGCTGCAGGTGATCAAGGGCTTAGGGTGTTGCAGTTAAACCCATCGCATGGTTCCCGCCAATAGAGGGCACTCGCACAAGGTAAGCAATGGTGTACATCCAAGTCCACAAGACAGAGGGAAGTTAGCGAGGGAAGGGCATAAAAATTTGAAGTGGAACACACTCTTTTCAAAAAAAGATACATACATACACTCAAAGACCCCTATTATCAGAGATGGAACAGGAGAACATTTTAATCGTGTAGGTAAGAAAAATAAACTTACGAACGTCAAAAAAAAAAAAGAAAAAAAAAACTAAACATTTGCACTTACCTTGTATAGGTACTGTGAAGTTAGTTGTGAAAAGCAACTGTAGCAAATAGCTGATAAAGAAAATGAGTGCATCCCCTAATGAGTGGCATTAATACGTTAATACAACGTGTTCTAAGTCTTACAGAAAACAAATCCTTGCTGCTGCGAGAATTAAGAACACATGGAAAATTGTTGATATAATACTGTAATTTAAATGTCTAAAATACAAAGCACCTAAAAGTCTTTGCAGCAAAAATCTGCCACTCATTATTTTCACAAGCAAATGAGCTTCTGATTCGCTGCAAATGTTTGCCAGAAGTTTGCAGCTCTTCGCCGGTAGTGCTGAACCTCCGGCAAACCTTTGGCAACAATGGACAATTTGCTGCAAGTTTGCCACAAAGTTAATTTGCATGTAAAAATTATCAGTGCAACTTGCAAAAATTGCAGATCCCAAAATTTTTATGGAAAATGTATTATGCTCTTCGCTGGCCATGGCAAAACACTGACATTCCTGTCTTGCAGGAAATCATGCACAGAATGAGCAGTATGGCTAGTGGCATTGTCATGCTGGAGGGTCATGTCAGGATGAGCCTGCAGGAAGGGTACCACATGAGGGAAGAGGATGTCTTCCCTGTAACACACAGTGTTGTGATTGCCTGCAATGACAACAAGCTCAGTCCGTTGATGCTGTGAGACACCGCCCCAGACCATGACGGACCCTCCACCTCCAAATCGATCCCACTCCAGAGTACAGGCCTCGGTGTTACGCTCATTCCTTCCTGAGTCAAAACTGCGACTCATCAGTGAAAAGCACTTTTTGCCAGTCCTGCCTGGTCCAGTGAAGGTGGGTTTGTGCCCATAGGCAACGTTGTTGCCGGTGATGTCTGGTAAGTACCTGCCTTACAACAGGCCTACAAGCCCTCAGTCCAGCCTCTCTCAGCCTATTGCGGACAGTCTGAGCACTGATGGAGGGACTGTTCTTTCCTGGAGTAACTCGGGCAGTTGTTGTTGCCATCTTGTACCTGTCCTGCAGGTGTGATATTCGGATGTACTGATCCTGTGCAGGTGTTGTTACATGTGGTCTGCCACTGCAAGGATGATCAGCTGTCCTTCCTGTCTCCCTGTAGCACTGTCTTAGGAGTCTCACAGTACAGACATTGCAATTGATTGCCCTGGCCACATCTGCAGTCCTCATGCCTCCATGCAGCATGCCCAAGGCACGTTCATGCAGATGAGCAGGGACCCTGGGCATCTTTCTTTTGGTGTTTTTCAGAGTCAGTAGAAAGGTCTCTAGTGTCCTAAGTTTTTATAACTGTGACCTTAATTGCCTACCGTCTGTAAGCTGTTAGTGTCTTAACGACCGTTCCACAGGTGCATGTTCATTAATTGCTTATGGTTCATTGAACAAGCATGGAAAACATTGTTTAAACCCTTTACAATAAAGATCTGTAAAGTAATTTGGATTTTTACAAAATTATCTTTAAAATACAGTGTCCTGAAAAAGGGAGATTTCTTTCCTTAGTGAATTTGTTGATTTTCTATCAGATGTAGTAGTTACTGTGGATCAAGCTTTAATTGTTGGTGACTTCAACATTCACATAGATAATGAAAATGATACTTTGGGACTAGCATTTATCGATATTTTCAACTGTGTGAGGGTGAGACAAAATGTGACAGGACCAACACATCGTCATAATCATACACTAGACTTAATTCTGTCATATGGAGTTGATGTTGATAATATAGCAATTCTGCTGTAGAGCGATGACATCTCAGATCATTATTTCGTCTCTTGTATGTTGTGCTTAAGGTCGCATTATCGATCAGGTAGCACTATTATTTCGACCACTAAATAATCCTCTAGATTTGTCTCAAATACTCAGTAAGAAGAACTTCATGTAGTCACAGAAAATGATACAGCCTTCTCAAGCACTCTAGATAGTGATCCTGGAGAGTTGGCTGATTATAGACCGATCTCAAATCTCCCATTTATGTCAAAAAAACTAGAAAAGGTAGTGTCCTCCCAACTATGTTCATTTTTATAGAGAAAATGGTATATGTGAAGAATTTCAGTCTGGATTTAGGCCCCATCATAGCACACAGACAGAATTATCAGTGTTATAAATAACTTGCTCCTATCATCTGATCGCAGCTGCATCTCTCTTCTAATGCTTTTAGATCTAAGTGCTGCCTTCAACACCACAGATCACACCATTCTCTTGGATAGGCTTAAGAATTTTTTTGGCATTTGTGGACAGGCATTAGCTTGGTTTAGGTCCTATTTATTACACCACTTTGTCTGTGTAAACAAGGAATTTTCCAATCAAGCTAAAGTTAAGTATGGAGTGCCACAGGTATCAGTTTTAGGACCTCTGCTTTTCTCCCTATATATGCTTCCCCTGGGAAACATTATCAGGAACTGTGAAATTAGTTTTTACCATTACACCGACAATACCCAACTCAATTCTGACAAAACAGAGGTACTAATTGTTGGATCAAAAACCTCTTAAAATAAGCCGCTAAAATTTAATTTGACTCTGCTACATGTGTCTCTGAGTGATGACGACTAAATGCAGCCGGTGCCAGTCAGACATGACTTCAGTCTATTATGATGGACTTCAGAGGATGAACTGATGCCAACTCCAACCATAAGACATGGGATACTTCATATGCCACTGCCTGAACCTTGAACTTAGGATGGACCTCACCAAAATGTCCTGCTGGTTGAACTGCGATGCACATCACTGATCTCTGCTTGCATCACCTTGGTTTTATGATGGACTACACTCTTAAAATGGAATACATAGACTATCAATTAATTGACAACAAAACCCTTCAGCAGCCAACTAACAAAGGACAATGCATCTATGTAAACTTCTGCAGTTAATCCAGGATGAACTTTAAAGACATTACTCACTAATTTTACAGTTCATACTAAATCTTTGTTTAAACAATGGCTCTTAACACTTACTTAGTTTACTAATTTTAAACCATGACTTGCACTGCACATAAATAACTAATATTGGCATTATATTCATGCAGTTTAGCCAGAGGGGAACTGGCTCCCACAGTGAGCCTGGTTTCTCCTAAGGAAAAATTATTATTTAATTATTTTTATAAACAATTTACAATCATATTTAATCAAATTACACAGTTATGACTCTAGGACTTTATAGATATTACAGTTTAATTTTCTGTTAATGCGTGATTTTCTGTAAAGCTGCTTTGAAACGATGTGTGTTGTGAAAAACGCTATACAAATAAAAATGACTTGATGGATGTACTTTTACATCGTCTTCTACAGCGAAGAACTTGGGTGTTATATTTTATTGCAATTTGTCCTTTGAAAATCAAATTTCAAATGCACTACTCTGAGGATGTCCTGCAGGTTCAATAAATAAACTTGAATTGGTTCGAAATGCAGCAGCTAGAGTGCTGACTAGAACCAAGAAATATGATCATATCACCCTGATTTTATTGTCACTGCATTGGCAACCTGTTAATTACACTATAATCCATCACGTTTACTATGGTCGCAAAATTTCAGCCTGTTTATAATACCTAGAATATCAAAATAGGTAGATTATTTTTGTATTTGGCTCCTAAACTATGGAATAGTCTTCCTAGCTTTGTTTGGGTCTCTTTAGACACACTTTCAGTTTAAGTCTAGACCAAAGACTCATCTCTTCAGCCAGGCATACACCTAATTTATACCTCAACTCAGTTATTGCATGCTGCATTAGTCAGGTCCTTAGGTCCTAGTCAGGAACCGGAAACACTTCTCATATTCTTTAACTCTGCATTAAAATGAATGGCATCTACACTAAAATTATTCTATTTGTTTCCCTGTCTCAACCTCGAGATACACATCCTGAGTTTACCAGAGCCAACCAGATCCTGCTCTGATCCTGCCTGATATCCAGTTCCCACTGCTACATGTTGCTCAGTGATGATGACTAACTGCAGCCTGTGTCAGCCAGACATCACTTCAGTCTACTACGAGGATGAAGTGCTGCCAAGTCCAGTCGTAAAACATGGGATACCTCATTGGCCTTTGCCTGAAACTTGGACTTAGGATGGACTTCATCAGAAATGAACTGCCACAAGCATACAGTTGGACTGTGATGCCCCTCCTGACCTCTGCCTGCATCATCTGGTCAAAGAACTACACTCCTTTAAAATGTAATACATAGAAAATAAATTAATTGCCAAACAAAAGCCTTCATCAGCCAAATAACAAAGGACAATGCATCAGTGTGCACTTAATTCAGTTAATTCAGGATGGACTTCAAAGACTTTGTCATTCTTATAGTTCATACAAAATTAATTTGTTTAAACAAAAACATTTACACAGTTTAACCCATGACTTGTACTACACACAGACAACTAATACTGGCATTATAGTGCAATGCAATGCATAAAATCATGCAGATAACAAACATCAACCATTTGAATGGGGAACAAAAGTGTTTTTTTACTGTGGCATGATTTTTGGTGCCAGATGGGCTAGTTTGAGTATTTCTATAACAGCTGATCCCCTGGGATTTCCACGCACAACTCCCTAGAGTTTACTCGGAAAGGTTCCAAAAACAAAAAAAACATCCAGTAAGCGGCAATTCTGTGAATGAAAACACCATGTGATGACAGAGGTCAATGGAGAATGTATTTAAGGCATAATCTATAATCACGTATCATCAAAAAGTCAAATGATGACTTTAAGACATTACAGACATTAATTCTTATTAACTTTATTTCTGTGGAGTTACTGTAGAATGCAGTAAAAAGATATGACCACAGTAAGCATCAATAATAGATACATATTATGTATTGTCCAAAATAAACAGGCCCATTTTTTAGAATTGTATTTCTGTATAATTACTGTAGAATGCAGCAAATATATATATAACCACAGTAAGCATCAGAAACAGTAAAGCAATATCACATGAGCAAGAGTGCTGTATGGCCCTAAGTCAGGACGGCTGTGATTCGGCCGCAGGTAATCACAGCTGTGCAGATTTAAGGCCATTCAGCATGATTGTGAGTGTGATATTGCTTTTATACAGCAGTTGAATGAACAAGTAAATATTAAAATGAGGAAAAACTAAGGACCATCACAAAAAAATACACTTGTGTATGGAACTACTTTCTTATGCCATGGATCAGGATCTGCCAGTTGCTAGTTCAAAAGATGCCTCCATTACTAATTTGAAAACCACACTTTAGAACTAGTGATTAAATGTTTTTATTTTGAATAAGACAAGAAAAAACAAAAACAACAACACATACATACATGTCTACATAACTAGTAACCACAAGTTTCTAACAAGTTATTGGAGAAACAAGGATGTGTGTGTGTGTGTGTGTGTGTGTGTGTTTGAGAGAGAGCGATTGAGCATGTGCGATTACCTGCATCAGTCGCAATTCCCGAGTAGATATGAACAGTTAAGCTATAGCTGTATAACTCTATTCCTCAGTTGTAGTTTAGTGTATGGAATATTTATATTTAATCATTCAGTTTATCCATTTTTGATAATTGAATTAATATGTATGCAATATGCAATGATCTAAAAATGACAATGTGTAATCAATGTACTGTGAATAACTGCATTATGAATGTTATTCAGTATGTTAGATATTTAATAATTAATTTATTGATTTAATTATCATTTACTCAGTTTAATAATCAAAGTGCAAATCAATGAAAAAATGCAGCTTGAGGGAGAATTACAGCCTTTATTTGTCAAACTTTGTTTGACCCAAAGGGAGACAATTTAATGTTTTTATTAAGAGCAGAGCTGGTGTCCAAAAAAGGCAGATGATGTATGTGCATTAATTAGTGCTTGAAATGACATGATTAACATATGTGGACAGCCTTTATTTGTTAAACTTTAAGTGACTTTAAGGGAGGTGTGTGTGTGGATATTAAAGGATGACTTGATGTCAGAGACAGGAACTACCTGGTGTCCAAAAAAGGCAGATGATATATGTGCACTAATTAGTGCTAGAAATGAGATGAAACAGGTATGTGGGCAGACATACAACTCTCCATTTTTAGGAATATGTGTAACCAATGACTGTAATAAGGGAAATCATTTAATATACTAATCAAATTAATGCAGGAAGTAAGGAAAGTTAGTCAATATAAAATATGTAACCATGTGAAGTGATTACATTGTGTTTTATACACAGAAAATGAAATAGTCATGCTTTTGCCATCATTGAAGCAAGTTGGGGTCAAAGGTGCTCAGCTAGAAGGGAGACGGCGAAGATGAAACTAGGGAGGCATAAGTCGATTTCATTGGATGAAGAGGCCATCACTCAAAGAGATAAGGGGGAACAGAAACTGTATAAAAAAAATGCATGATTCTGAAGTGTAATTTTAGAAGCTCCATGGACCACCTCGGCTTTGTTACTCTGTAATAAAGTCTATTTTTGGAATCAGAACTTTGCGCCTCTGAGAAATCTTTGACTCGTCTGTGCTTCGATGGCTGTTGTGGGGAATCTGCCTCGACATAATTACTTGGTGTTGGACAAGAGGGATTGGAACAGGAGCGGAATGCAGGCTGCTGCATTGGGTTGGCACGAGATGAGCTACACAAACCAGTGGCCACTTGAGGTAAGCAACTTTGCTTTTAGTATAAATTGTTTGTGTAGTTCGCCACAAGTCTGCCCATAGTGGTAAGAGCATTTTTAAAAAAGCTTCTCCAAATTAAATAGCAGACAAATTTCTGATTCCAAAAGAATTTACTTGCATGCAAAAATTTGTGTTTTACTGTTAAGTGGGCCTAGATAACATGTAATGTGTACAAAATCCTATAGATACCGCTTTATTGCGTAGCGATAAGAGGTCTGCACGGATAGGCAGGAAAAAAAAGTCCTACGGATACCGCTCTGCTACATTACCAAGAGGGCTGCACGGGTAGGCCAAAATCCTACTAATACCGCTTTTCGTCGTGTCGAGGAAGTGAATTGGTGAGAAGGGCTGCTTGGTAGGTCACCTAAGAGAGGTGGCAGAATAGTTGCATTTTAGAATTATATTGTATTTTTTAAGAGCTCTGTGTGTACAAAGGCCTTGTGTTTGTAAAAAGTGTGAAAGTTTCTGTGTTTGTGAGAGTGTTTGTGTCTGTGTCTGAAAGTGTGTGAAGTGTGACTGAAGTGCGATTGTGTATGGAAATGTATGACTGAGTACAAATATAAGCCCTAAAAATAAAAAATAAAGGGACATGATGAATGGAGTAAATGTTGTCTAATAAAGAAGGTTTGTCTTTTATATGTTGAATGAATGTTGGGAATGAAAGCCTGTCTCTTGTTAAAATTTGGAAAGGAATTTTCTTTAACACAGAGAAAACTAAAAACGTTCCGAGATATTGGCTTTTTAGGTTGTTTGGTCATTCTTCAAACTGAAGAATTTGTGATCCAGATAGAGATACTCAACCTTTGCTGCGTAAATAATGAGGAGTATATATGCAATTTACAGAAAAGAAAATCTATTTAGGCCTATTCTCAACCTTCCATCAATATATGAGGTAGAAGAGATCTGACCATTAGAGGCAGAGAGGGCACTTAAAAAATATCCTGGTTGTATGATAGTGGAGTAGTACCAATCATAACAAAAATAATAATAATAATAATAATAATATATATATATATATATATATATATATATATATATATATACCTGCCGGTACGTCCGACGAGATTGTCTCTTTGGTTCCCCTCGCGCGGAGCTTGGATGCATGGCTTGCGCTTTCCAATCCGTCGCGATGTCTGGTCCGGACCGTCCGACTCGGCTACGTGATTCAGTTCGCCAGGCGTCCGCCCAGGTTCAGCGGTATCCACTTCACCTTGGTGAAGGACGAAAACACTGCTACCTTGCGCGCGGAGATCGCCACCCTCCTAAGGAAGGGTGTGATAGAGCCTGTCCCTCCGGCCGAGATGAAGAAGGGGTTTTACAGCCCCTATTTAATCATACCGAAACTAGGCGGTGGGTTGCGGCCAATCTTGAACCTGCGAGTACTGAACCGGGCTTTACACAGACTCCCGTTCATGATGCTGATGCAAAAACGCATTCTGGCGAGCGTCCGGCATCAAGATTGGTTCGCGGCGGTAGACCTGAAGGACGCGTAGTTCCACGTCTCGATTCTACCTCGACACAGACCATTCCTGCGGTGTGCATTCGAGGATCAGGCATATCAGTACAAGGTCCTCCCTTTCGGCCTTGTTTCCTCGCGTCTTCACGATGGTCACAGAGGCAGCCCTTGCCCCATTAAGGGAAGTGGGCATTCGCATTCTCAACTATCTCGACAACTGGCTAATCCTAGCTCACTCTTGGGACATGTTGCGTGCACACAGGAACTTGGTGCTCTCACACCTCAACCGACTAGGGCTTCAGGTCAACTGGGAAAAGAGCAAGCTCCTCCCAATTCAGAGCATCTCTTTCCTCAGTTTGGAGTTGGACTCAGTCTCTTTGACAGTGTGCCTCACAAAAGAGCGCGCCCAGTCAGTGCTGGCCTGTTTGAAGGCGTTCAAACAGAAAACAGTGGTTCCACTGAAATTCTTTCAGAGGCTCCTGGGGCATATGGCATCCTCAGCGGTGGCCACCCTGCTTGGGTTGATGCATATGAGACCGCTTCAGCACTGGCTTCAGACTCGAGTCTCAAGATGGGCATGGCGCCGTGGGACACATCGCGTGGTCATGTCAGTCTGTCACCATCTTTTCAGCCCTTGGACTGACCGCTCGTTTCTACGGGCAGGTGTTCCCCTAGAACTGGTCTCCAGGCGTGTCGTGGTCATGAAGGACGCCTCCAAAACGGGCTGGGGCGCTGTTTGCAACGGGCATGCAGCCGCCGGCTTGTGGACGGGCCCACGACTGCATTGGCACATCAACTGCCTCGAGTTGTTGGCAATTATGCTCGCCCTGCGGAGGTTTTGGCCATTGATCCAGGGCAAGCACGTGTTAGTTCGGACAGACAACATGGCAACAGTAGCATATGTCAACCGCCAAGGCGGTCTGCACTCTTGTTGTATGTCACAACTCACCCGCCGTCTCCTCCTCTGGAGTCAGCAGCACTTCAAGTCGCTGCGAGCCACTCACAGCCTGGGCAACCTCAGCACTACAGCGGACACGCTGTCATGGCAGGTTACCCTCAGGGGAGAGTGGAGACTCCACCCTCAGGTGGTCCAGCTGATTTGCAGTCGATTCGGACAGGCACAGGTGCACCTGTTCGCCTCCCACGAATCCTCCCACTGCCCGCTCTGGTACGCCCTGACCGAGGCCCCCCTTGGCATAGACACACTGACACACAGCTGGCCCCCTGGCCTGTGCAAATATGCATTTCCCCCAGTGAGCCTACTTGCACAGAGTCAGGGAGGATGAGGAGCCGGTCGTCCTGGTTGCACCTTACTGGCCCACCCAGATGTGGTTCTCAGACCTCATGATCCTTGAGACAGCCCCCCCCCCCCCCGGTGAATTCCCCTGAGGAAGGACCTTCTTTCTCAGGGACGGGGCACCATCTGGCACCCGTGACCAGACCTCTGGAATCTCCATGCGGTGGTAGACGTGATCACTCAGGCTAGGGCCCCCTCAACTAGGCGCCTGTATGCCTTTAAGTGGCGTCTGTTCGCTAAGTGGTGTTCTTCACGATGGGAAGACCCCAAGAGATGCGCAGTCAGATCAGTGCTTTCCTTCCTGCAGTAGAGGTTGGAAGGGAGGCTGTCCCCTTCCACCTTGAAGGTGTATGTTGACGCCATAGCAGCACACCACGACACGGTCGATGGTAAGTCATTAGGGAAGCACGACCTGATCATCAGGTTCCTGAGAGGCGCCAGGAGGCTGAACCCCTCCAGACCGTGCCTCGTTCCCTCATGGACCTCTCTGTAGTTCTTCAGGGTCTACAGAGAGCCCCCTTTGAGCCTTTGCAGTCAGCTGAGCTTAAGGCGCTCTCCTTGAAGACTGCCCTCCTGACTGCACTCACTTCCATCAAGAGGGTAGGAGACCTGCAAGCGTTCTCTGTCAGTGAAATGTGCCTGGAGTTCGGTCCGGGCTACTCTCATGTGATCCTGAGACCCTGACCAGGCTATGTGACCAAGGTTCCAACGACCCCTTTTAGGGATCAGGTTGTGAACCTGCGAGAGCTGCCCCAGGAGAAGGCAGACCAAGCCCTATTGTTGCTGTGTCCGGTGCATGCTTTACGCATCTATTTGGATCGCACGCAGAGCTTTAGAATCTCTGAGCAGCTCTTTGTCTGCTTTGGTGCACAGCGGAAAGGAAGCGCTGTCTCCAAGCAGAGGATCGCCCACTGGCTCATTGACGCCATAGCTATGGCATATCACGCCCGCCTATCCTAGAACAGGACTCTTAGTTAGCACGTGTACTGGGCCGGCAGCGAGTCTCTCTGAAAACTCGACTGCCACAGGGCTTGGAGGAAGTCAACCAGGAAACAGTTTGTGAACACTACTGGGAATTAATGCCGCATGTCTTCAGCTCAAAAGAGGTGGAAGGCACTATGTTGCAAACAGCGCCCCAGCCCATTTTGGAGGCGTCCTTCGTGACCATGACGTGCCTGGAGACCAGTTCTAGGGGAACACCTGCCCGTAGAAACAAGCGGTCGGTCCAAGGGCTGAAAAGACGGTGACAGACCGACATGATGACCACGCGATGTGTCCCGCGGCACCATGCCCATCTCGGGGTTTAGCCATGTGCTCGGGGCCACATTTAAATAAATATCTGAATTAAACACTCTGGACACTTTTGTCCATACCTCGTGCAAATGTGAAATAACAGGGTGTGACTTAACTTATCCGATTAGTTTAATAGAAAGGCTTTGCATTGGCAAAATAGGGGCAAGAAATTCCTGTTCAATTCCAAACCAGGGAGGGGCTCACTCAGGTGGAAGTGACCAATGAGCCAAATGTCTGAGACCGAATGCATAATAATAAAACAAAATCTTGGGTAGGCCTAACCCACCTTTGTCAATCAGCCTATGTCATTTATTGAAATGTAATCTGGCACATAGTTCCAGATGAAGGACTTCACTATGCTATCAAATTGCTTAAAGTAAGAGAGGGGGACATCTACAAGGAGAGATTTTAGCAGGTAGTTAAATTTTGGAATACAATTCATTTTAATAACATTAACCTTCCCAATCATAGATAAATGTTATGAAGCCCACCTGCCCACATCGCTCGAAAGCCTTTTTATTAAGGGGTCAAAATTAACTCAAATGACATATTTGCTGGGAATAAAATATGCAAATACTTAATGCCCTGTTTGGGCCACTGATAGGTGCCTGGCTGAAAAGCTGTTACTGGGCAGTATGCTGTCAGAGCCAAAACTTTGGATTTAGACTAATTGACTCTGTATCCTGAGAACTTAGAAAAGGAATAAATAATTCTGTGGAGGCAAGGCATAGATCTATTGGGGTCTGAGACGAATAATAAAATATCATCACCACCCCTGGAAAATCATCTTCCCTTCTTATCGTGGCTGCTAATGGTTCCAGGGCAACTCTGCCGGGTGCCCCTATCCAGAATAAAATAATCTGAAATTAATCCATTTGTTTGTACCACCACTACCGGGTGTCTATAAAGTAACTTAATCCATCCAATAAAAGTATTCCCGAACCCATATATTCCCAAAATCTTAAAAAGATAATCCCATTCTACCATATCAAATGCCTTTTTGGCGTCAAGTGAGATGGCAGCAACCGGAGTCAGATCATTCACCACTGACCACATGATATTGATGAAACGCCTAATGTTATCAGAAGAGCTGCGGCCCCAAATAAACCCCACCTGATCTATATGTATAAAAGATGTCATAAATTAATCAGTTAGCCAGAATTTTTGACAATATTTTTACATCTAGCTGGATCAGTATTGGTTCAAATTGGACAGCAACTCTTACACTGGCTTGGATCTTTGTCCTTTTTAAGAATCAGACTGATCCGGGCTTGTGTCATGGTTGGCGGAAGCTTTCCATTCTTTAATAATTCTGTATAAACTTCTAACAAAAGTGGAGCCAGTTCTGTAGCATAAGATCTAAAAAATTCAGCAGCAAAGCCGTCTGGCTCTGGATAACCTCGCCAAGCTCCTCCAAGGTTATCTCAGAATCAAGAGAATTTGTTTGCTCAGTCATCAGTTTAGGGAGTTCTAATGGTTCCACAAAGTTTCTAATATATTCATCAGTAGATGAAGACGTGGAACTATAGAGATCAAGATAGAATTCTTTAAAAGCATTATTAATATCAATAGCCGAGGTAAATATTTTACCACCAGCAGATTTCACTGAGGGAATGGTAGAAAAAGACTCTCTCTGTTTTATATATCTAGCCAAAAGATTCCCTGCTTTGTCCCCCGACTCAAAGTATGACTGTCTTGCCCTGAATAGCCAAAACTCCACCTTCATTGACAAAATAGCATTATATCTGTATTTCAATCGGGTCAATTCCATCAGACGACATTCTGCACTTCAGCTCTATCTCTGAACTTTTAATATGTCCTTCCAACTCCACGAGTTCTCCTGCTTTGGATTTTTTGGTGTATGAGGCATACTGTATGATCTGACCCCTAAGAACCGCCTTCAGGATACTGAGGACCAGTTGGTCTCCATATAAACATTGATTTCAGCCTTTAACATTTGTTGGAATTCAGGATTTTGCAAAAGGGATACATTAAAGCGGCAACTATATGATTATTTTTCTCCGTATGTAGCAACATCTCTAAACTCACCAGGGCATGATCTGAGACTAAGATGTTTCCAATTGAGCAGATAAACAGCAAATAAAATGAGGGATTTAGATTAAAAAACAATCTAATCTAGAATAAATCTTATGGATTGATGAAAAAAATGTATAGTCCCTACCATATGGGTTCAAAATTCTCCAAAAATCTGTAAGACCAAGATTTTTACACACCCTGTGAAGCGTCAATGCTGCTCTAGGGGGCTTACACACTTTTGCTTCACTATGATCAAGAACTGAGTCCATCCATAGATTAAAGTCTCCTCCCAATATTATATCATAAGGGGTGCCAGCGGCTTACAACATCCCTTCAAGATCTATTAAAAAAGCCCTGATCATCAGAGTTAGGTGCGTAAATATTAACCAAAATCAACCTTTGCCCCTGAATTTCTGCTAAAACAATAATGACTCTTCCTAAGTGTCACGATTCACTGTTGTTTGCCTTGTGCTTTGCCCTGTCATCTGTTCCCCCTGGACTACACTTCCCATAATCCCCTGCCCTGATCACTTCCATCTGTTCCCTATTGTTCTCACCTGTGTGTCATTTACCTCATTTATCCCTGTATATATATTGCCCTGATGTCTATGTAACCTTTGTCAGTTGTTATATGTATATGTGTTTTGACCTCCTGTTTATTGATCAGTTCCAGTCGTTGATGTTTCCTTTGTTCCTGTGTTTTCCCCTTGTGGATGTTTTCTTTGTTCCTGTGTTTACCCCGTTATTTTGTACTTTGTTTATTTATTGATTATTGAAGTTTATTATACTTAGATTCACTTAGATTCCACTCTCGTGACCTCCTTCCTACGTTACAGAACAATTGACTGCAAAAAAAATAAAAAATGGATCTAGTGGCATACTTAACGCAACTGAGCCAGGTAGACTTATCTATAAGGGAGTACTCTCATTTCTTCTCCACCGTTGTCGTCCACACAGGATTTGATGATGAAAACCTGAAATCCATTTACAGAATCGGACTCCCAACACGCCGGTGGAGAGAATTACCAGAGACCGGAGACTACACGTGGGAGGAATATGTAAGGTTAATCTTAGAGACACCTGCTTCAGAGGATCCTCCTCTCTCAATCCCGGTTCTGGTTTCCAAGTCTTCCATGCCTGAGTATGCTCCACTCCATGTCACAGCCATGCCTGAGTCTGCTCCATGCCATTTCACAGCCACGCCCCAGCCTGTTCCTTGCCATGTCATAGCCACGTCTGAATCTGCTCCCTGCCACATCACAGTCAAATCTGAGTCCGCTCCATGTCATGTCACATCCACGTCTGAGTCAGCTTCACGCCATGTTGCAGTCCAGCCTTCTGCGACTCATTGCTTCAAGCATTCCGCAGCCCCTGTCTCGAAGTTGAATTATTCACCACTGATATCAGTGCGTAGGGCCATGAAGACCCTTCAACACAAACTGTCAGAGCCCACGCCTGCCACGGCCAACGAGCCAACACCACTCCTGCCACGGCTAATGAGCCAATGCCCACGCCTGCCATAGCCAATGCCCACGCCTGCCATGGCCAATGAGCCAACGCCCATGCCTACCACGGCCAACGAGCCAACGCCCATGCCTGCCACGGCCAACGAGTCAATGCCCATGCCTGCCACGGCCAACGAGCTGCCAGCCTCGTCTGTCCCAGAGCCTGCATTGCCAGCTTCATCCGTCCCAGAGCCCACGTTACCTATGTCGGCCTCCCAGAGGAGGAGAAAGACTACCGTTTCTGAGTCTCAGCCCATGTTCACATCCACAGAGGTCATCTCCGAGTCTCTGCCCATGTACATGATTACGGAGGTCGTTTCCAAGTCTCAGCCCATGTTCATGACCACAGAAGTCATCTCCGAGTCTCTGCCCATGTACATGACCACGGAAGTCGTTTCCAAGTCTCTGCCCATGTACATGACCACTGAGGTCATCTCCGATTCTCTGCCCTTGTACATGACCACAGAGGTCGTTCCCGAGTCTCTGTCTACCCCCACAACGACAGAGGTCATACCCGAGTCTCTGTCTACGCCCACGACCACAGAGGTCGTTTCCGCATCTCAATCCATGCCCATGACCACAGAGGTCGTTCCCGAGTCTCTGTCCATGCCCACGACCACAGAGGTCGCTCTCAAAACTCTGCTTATGCTCACGACCCCTGAGGTCATTTCTCAGTCATCATGGACTCTTAGACTCGAGCCTCCCATGGCTCCGCCTTCCACAGCTCCGCCCCTCGAGCCTCTCAAGGCTCCATGTGCCACAGCTCCACCTTCCACGGCTTTGCCCCTCAAGCCTCCTACGGCTCCGCCTTCCATGGCTCCGCCTTCCACGGCTTCGCCCCTCAAGCCTCTCAAGGCTCCGCCTGCCATGGCTCTGCCTTCCATGGCTTCACCCCTCGAGCCTCCTATGGCTCCGCGTTCCACGGCTTCGCCCCTCGAGTCTTCCTCGGCTCCACTTGTCCCGGCTTCGCCCCTCGAGCCTCCTATGGCTCCGCCTAGCATGGCTCCACCCTCAGAGTCTTCCACGGCTCCAGTCTCAAGTCTGGGGTCACCACCCAGGCCTCCTGACCCTGTTTCAGCCCTGTGGCCATCAACCAGACCCCCTGATCCAGTCTCTACCCTGAGGTGGTCTTCTGGGACTCCTGGCCATCCACCTGATCTGCTCTGGTATTCTTGGTCCCATGACCATCCGCCTGATCTACTCTGGTCTACTGAGTCTCATGGCCGTCCGCCTGATCTGCTCTGGTTTCCCTGGTCTCAAGGCTGTGTAGGTCTACTGGTTGTTTAGATCAGTGCTACTATCAGAAATAATTAATTATTTCTTTAGTTATTAATTCATATTTAAATTAAATAATAGAATCTAACTCATTAAAACCTCACACGGCACACCATTAAATGTAGAGCACCACGTTCAGGAGTGGGTTTGGTTATTAGCAATAATTAATAATTATCAAAGATAATTATTAATGATTAAAATCAATAGAACATTGATGAGAATCAGTGTTAGCTTTTTAATCCTTTAAATCAACAATTATCAAAGATAATCATTAATTATTAACATCGATGAAACATTGATTAAAATTAACACTAGCTTATTGATCCTTCAAATTCAACAATCATCAAAGATAATTATCAAAAATCAATAGAATATTACTAAGGATTAATATTGCCGGGGCACCACCCTGGAATCAGGGACTAATAACCAGATAGTACAACAGTCTCAATATTAGATTGTTCTCTTAGGAAAATGGACATCCGGAGAATATCGACTTTCGAAAAGGAACAATGAAGGCTTGAATCTGAGCACTGACATCCACTGTCAGCATTTGACACAGGTGAAGGATGCCTCACACGGGGCACCAATTATTATGTAGGTTTATGATGGAATGTGTGGGCCTCAGTTAGGTTTTACGACTGTGTTAGGACTGCCTTTGTCTTCTATCTGAATATATGAGGCCCAACAGCTGTCTGCCTGATCTGCTCTGGTCTCCCTGGTCTCATGGCCGTCCACCTGATCTGCCCTGGTCTCCTTGGTCTCTCGGCCGTCCGCCTGATCTTTTCTGGTCTCCTTGGTCTCTTGGCTGTCCGCCTGATCTGCCCTGGTCTCCTTGGTCTCCTGGCTGTTTGCCTGATCTTCCCTGGTCTCCTTGGTCTCTTGGCTGTCCGCCTGATCTGCTCTGGTCTCCTTGGTCTCTTGGCCGTCCGCCTGATCTGCTCTGGTCTCCCTGGTCTTCTGGCCCTTCACCTGGTCCGCTCTGGTTTCTTTGGTCTCTGGCTTCATCTTGGCCCTGCCTCCCTTACCAGCCTTCCTTGGGTGTCAGGAGCCACCCATTAGAGGCAAGGCTATGTCACGATTCACTGTTGTTTGCCTTGTGTTTTGCCCTGTCATCTGTTCCCCCTGGAATACACTTCCCATAATCCCCTGCCCTGATCACTTCCAGCTGTTCCCTATTGTTCTCACCTGTGTGTCATTTACCTCGTTTATTTCTGTATATATATTGCCCTGATGTCTATGTAACCTTTGTCAGTTGTTATATTATATGTGTTTTGACCTCTTGTTTATTGACCAGTTCCAATTGTTGATGTTTCCTTTGTTCCTGTGTTTCCCCCCTCATGGATGTTTTCTTTGTTCCTGTGTTTACCCCGTTATAATGTACTTTGTTTATTTATTAATTATTAAAGTTTGCCGCACTTAGATTCTGCTCTCGTGACCTTCTGCTCTCGTGACCTCCTTCCTACGTTACACTAAGTTATCTTTAATCTGTTTGAGACATTTGAATTGTAGATGCTTACAAGTGTAATGACTCCCCTGCTTTTACTTGAGCCAGCACTAAAGAAAACATGTCACCCCATATCTTCACAAATTTTTCAGCTTCCTGCGGGGAAAGATGCGCTTCTTGAAGAAATATTATATCATATTTCTTATGTTTAAGAAGAGAAATAACCTTCCTTCTTCTTATGGGGTGCTCCAACCCATTCACATTCCACGTGGAGAGAGACAATCCACTCATATTAACATTTGACATTTTGACATATTATAAAAAATAGATTGTGTGCCAAAAATACAATTATAAAGACCACATTCTAACAGTAGTGCAACAATCAAACCCCAAACTTCTCCCCGAACCAAACAAACAGAAAAAAGAAAAACATGCGGATTAACCCCACGCACAACAGTGCCAACTGGCGTCCATCCCTCTAAACTCAAACAGTCTATGTACGCCCCGTGACAACTTTGCCATTGGATTGCTCAAGTCCAGTGTTTCAATAAAAAACTCCAGCCAATGGGCAGAATAAACACAAAGAACATGTAGATTCAACCACATAATTGTCCCAAAGGTGTGTTCCTCCACAAAACAAGCTCCAACTGCTAGCAGAACCAGCACAAAAAAATAACATTAAGTAAAATTTTAAAAAGCCATTCAGTTTTTTCAGGGGCATCAGCTTGAGCACTTTGAGCTCAAAAGAGCATTTTGAATTCTTTGACATATTGTCTTCTTAGAACAGTTAAGAATCAGGGTGTATCGAATCTCACTGGTTTATGACACAAAAAGTTTTAAAACTAGCAAAGTGCGCAGAGCTCGCCATTCACATGTCCCAACCTCGCATGGCACCACGCGACTCCAATAACACAGATTTGTTATGGCCAGTTTGATACGCACTCCGAAACAATGATTTGTAAAGGTTTCGAAGCTTCTTAAAGCGTGTTTCGAAAGCTCCCATCACTACACGATAGTAAGGGCACTTACACACTAGGGAAAGCTCTGACGGAGCGCATGGGACTGCGAAAGGTCCATTTGGAAGGCGTGCACAACAGAGGGTAGAGGTAGTCACAGATAGAAAATATATTTAAAATATATCTTTTTGACAATGTACCAGTAAACATTGAAACACTTCTTGAGGCTCTCTTTCCACAATTACTATCTTTTTAACCTGACACAAAGAAAGATAATAGAGGACATGGAATGAATATGCAGCATGTTTGAGTTTGTCTGCCATGTTTTCCGATATCACAACACAGCTAGTCCCGTCTCTCTGAGATTATCATTTGTCAACAGATGCCAACACCAGAGTGCGTTGCAGCAAAATTTGAAATGTTCTTAACTTTTGGTCGCATGAGGGAGCTTCACTATTGGAAACCCTTGCGTTTTCCCTGTTCTGCCAGAATCCTGCCAATTCTGTTGACTTTGTTAATAGTTTTTGTGGCTGGATCCTAACACTCATATGTGTCTCAATTATTGTAAGAGTGCACATGGCTTTGTTGGTTTTTCCTTGCCATGTGCACTCCTATCAATTCAGCCTTGAGTGAAACCCCACCCCCTCGTTTATCTTGTAATCAGTTAATCAGTTACACCTGCCTTCCCTTGTTACCCTCCTTATTTGCTTCCCTATTTATCTCCCCTGTTGTGCTCTCTCCTGTGCTTGTTCATTCATCTTGTCATGTTTCCTGGTCGGTCTGATTTGTGTCAGTTAGTACATATGTTGTTGTTTTTTTTTCTCTTAAGGATAATTTCATTTTTCTGCCATGTTTGGCTAAAACTGGGCCTTTTTTGTTTGATGTCCAGTTGTTGTGCTTTATTTTCTCCCTAATAAAGGATTTTTTGGTTTATATGACTGTCTGCATGGGTTCATTCACATAATGTGACATGTCCGTCCTTCCGATGCACCATCCCCTTTGAAATCAATGCATTCGCAGCTTTCTCTGATGCAGCGTTAACTTTAGTGTGTATGTGCTCTTAGTCCCATTTGCAGATACAATACAAATTAATGGGGAAAGCTTTTTTTCAACATTCCTATTGCAGCCTACAGAAGAAACGTGGGACCCACTTTATATTAGGTTATACATCTAAGTTAAAATGTGATTTGACCTTACAGGGCAAATCAAGTTGTATCTACTGAAAGTTATGCCTTAGTATAACCTTGGTATTTCAGGTTGGTTAAATTCAGTTATATTCAGTATCTTAAACACTTTCTTTAATTTCAACAAAACCAGTTCATTTAGATGTTACCACATGACGTACAATTTCCAAGTTGAACTGACAGATTTTTTTTCAGTGTAACTTACCTTTACTTGAACACAAAATCCATGCATCTCTCCTTGCAAATGAACATCACCATCAGTTTCTTGTAAAAGTCACCTGCTTGTGAGCCTTTCTTTCTCAATTTTTAATTGAAATTAACTTTGCCAAATCTGCATAGGTCATCGATGCTTACACTGCAGATATCCATTTTAATGCTTAATAACGCATAAGTTACGTGAACTTGAACGTGTTGACACAAAACTAAAATCTAGCCTATCAGACAGTGTGACTGAAGGAAGAAGCTTCTGATTGGCTTACTCATTTTGGTAAGCATGCTTACCTTGGCCATTTGTAGTAGTTCATATCACATTTGATTTTATTAGGTTTAGGTGCAGGATTATGTATTGTCTCACCCATTTATTATTTCTTTGTGTTTGTGTCTGTGTGTTTTGCCTTGTGGATGTGTTATAGACTCACCCCTTTATTTCTCTGTGTGTGTTCTGAATTGTGGCTATTTTATTGATTTTATTTGACAAATAAAAAATAAAAAATGCTATGCTTTACAGTATCACACATTAATTTCCTATGGTGGGTCAAATTTGATCCGAACATGATGAGTGTCGCACTGTTTGATAAACCACCTAGGCTTACCGAATCTAGTCCAAACTTTTTTTTTTTGTTTGTGTGGTCAGATGGCAAGTGTAGGAAAAGTCAACAAGCCTTGTACTACTCAGATGAAGGAATCCATTTGTGTGTGTGTGTGTGTGTGTGTGTATGTGTGTATATATATATATATATATATATATATATATATTATATATATATACACTATATTGCCAAAAGTATTCGCTCATCTCCCTTTAGACGCATATGAACTTAAGTGACATCCCATTCTTAATCCATAGGGTTTAATATGACGTCGGCCCACCCTTTGCAGCTATAACAGCTTCAACTCTTCTGGGAAGGCTTTCCACAAGGTTTAAGAGTGTGTTTATGGGAATTGTTGACCATTCTTCCAGAAGCGCATTTGTGAGGTCAGACACTGATGTTGGACGAGAAGGCCTGGCTCACAGTCTTCGCTCTAATTCATCCCAAAGGTGCTCTGTCGGGTTGAGGTCAGGACTCTGTGCAGGCCAGTCAAGTTCTTCCACACCAAACTCGTTCATCCATGTCTTTATGGACCTTGCTTTGTGCACTGGTGCGCAGTCATGTTGGAACAGGAAGGGGCCATCCCCAAACTGTTCCCACAAAGTTGGGAGCATGGAATTGTCCAAAATCTCTTGGTATGCTGAAGCATTCAGAGTTCCTTTCACTGGAACTAAGGGGCCAAGCCCAGCTCCTGAAAAACAACCCCACACCATAATCCCCCCTCCACCAATCTTCACAGTTGGCACAATGCAGTCAGACAAGTACTGTTCTCCTGGCAACCGCCAAACCCAGACTCGTCCATCAGATTGCCAGATGGAGAAGCGTGATTCGTCACTCCAGAGAACGCGTCTCCACTGCTCTAGAGTCCAGTGGCGGCGTGCTTTACACCACTGCATCCGATGCTTTGCATTGCACTTGGTGATGTATGGCTTGGATGCAGCTGCTCGGCCATGGAAACCCATTCCATGAAGCTCTCTATGCACTGTTCTTGAGCTAATCTGAAGGCCACATGAACTTTGGAGGTCTGTAGCGATTGACTCTGCAGAAAGTTGGCGACCTCTGCGCACTATGCGCCTCAGCATCCGCTGACCCCGCTCTGTCATTTTACGTGGCCTACCACTTCGTGACTGAGTTGCTGTCATTCCCAATCGCTTCCACTTTGTTATAATACCACTGACAGTTGACTGTGGAATATTTAGTAGCGAGGAAATTTCACGACTGGACTTGTTGCACAGGTGGCATCCTATCACAGTACCACGCTGGAATTCACTGAGCTCCTGAGAGCGGCCCATTCTTTCACAAATGTTTGTAGAAGCAGTCTGCATGCCTAGGTGCTTCATTTTATACACCTGTGGCAATGGAAGTGATTGGAACACCTGAATTCAATTATTTGGATGGGTGAGCGAATACTTTTGTCAATATAGTGTATATAAACAAAAATGAAATGGATAAAAAATAACACCAACAGTGATTAAAAGCTTATCAAAACATAAAATGACCTAATTCATGATTTATGCCACAATTCAGCAAAAATAGATTATTATAGTGAGATTAACATGAGTGATTGTAATTTTGCAACAGTCTGCTTTGTGTTTCTATTTGTGTTGTCACTTTCCTTGTGACGTTGGTGTCAAAAAATGGTTTTACCCACTCCTAGTTACCTAAAGTCCTCTGCAAAATACTTTTCAGGTCTTCATACACATTCACAGCATATTGTGTATCATATAATAAAGCCATTAAAACCGTCAAATTCCTTTTTGAGCATAGGCCAAAAAAATGAAACACTCAAATTTAAATGGTCATAACTCATGAATGCTTGGGAGTACAGACCTAAATTTGGACTCTTTTAAAAGAAGACACTTGGAAGTTTATTGTAGAAATAAAATAATAAAAAAGTTATAATAATAATTAATAATAATCCCTTACATTTATATAGCGCTTTTCTAGGCACTCAAAGCATTTTACATAGTATAGGGGGAATCTCCTCAATGACCACCAGTGTGCAGCATCCACCTGGATGATGCGACAGCAGCCATAGTGCGCCAGAACGCCCACCACACACTAGTTATTGGTGGAGAGGAGAGTAGAGTGATGTAGCCATTTCAGGGATGGGGATTATTAGGAGGCCATGATATATAAGGGCCAATGGGGGGAATTTGGCCAGGACACCGGGGTACACCCCTACTCTTCACAAGAAGTGCCATGGGATTTTTAATGACCATAGAGAGTCAGGACCTCGGTTTAACGTCTCATCCGAAAGATGGTGCTTTTTTACAGTATAGTGTCCCCGTCACTATACTGGGGCATTAGGACCCACACAAACCACAGGGTGAGTACCCCCTGCTGGCCTCCCTTATAGCAGTTTGTTTATTTCAATAAAAATACACTGCACTACATTTTTGTTTCCTTTTTATAAAAAATATATATTAAAAATATGATTCACCCTAAAATAAATAAATAAATAAATAAATATGGCTAACATAGTTGTGTGCAAAATTTTGAGTTTATAAGTTTTAATATGTAACACTTTGTTTGGACACAGTACTAGAAAATGGCCACATGATGGCCACAAAACTCCACTGGTGGAGTGTCCAAAGGAAACTTGATCTGAGTAAACAAATATATAAAGTATATATAGTATCTGAAGTTGACACATTGGACTTTGATGTACGACAGTCAGAATAAAACAAAATACTATAGTATTTATTCTTTATTATCCTATAAATATAGTAGCTCAAAGATATTAGAAAGTAAATGTCTGACCATGTCCTGATATAAATTTGAGAATGATATTATAAAAGGATGGCATTTATGAAGGCTTTATCAAAGGACAGCACTAGGCGTTTTTTGTTTGTTTGTTAGTTTTTTTTTGTTTTGTTTTTTTGGTGGGGATAATTAGATTTACAGTATGTGATATAAACTAAATTAATTTCAGAAATACCACTCAAAACAGACTGGCAAAACATTATATAAGATGTTTCATTTGAAACATTACCCACAGGCTATAAAAACAAATGCCTTTCAGCATGAGCATATGAATACAATAAAAAAACAACAACAATAAAAATTATAAAAACCAAACCACAAACTGTTTATACAACTACATAACTACAACTATTTACAACTTTTCAGTGCTAAACACTACAAATTATTCTCATCATACCAATGATTGAAGCAGTCTTGCCTAATAAAGTTCACAACTCCTTACAACTCCACAACAACTTAAGATTTTTTGATGCATAATCATGTCACAAATTAATAGATTTCTGTTGCTATATCATATCTATCACAAAACAGTGGCAAAATATGGAAACTTAAGACTCAGATCTTTCCAACAATATATAGTTTATCAAGATTATAATTTGATAGTAAAATAGAGCAGTAAAGTTAAAAACACCAAATGGCCCACCAGTGGGCCAGTGACAGTTAACACCATGATGACCATTACACTTAACTTAATTTACATAAATTTGTTTCATAACACAACAACACATGTGTTCCAAGAAAAGATCTTATTTCCATCTTGTAAGCTGTTTCCATGTGTTTGGCCCCATTTTAAAGAATTAGAGCATTCTAGAGAATTCTGAATGATTTAATTAAAATTCAGGAATTTAATTGGCATTTAAAAGGCTTTCTCAGTTTAATTCTGAATGGTGCACAACCCTCCTACTAATCAGATTCATGATACAAAAACTGAAAAGACAGTTGTGGCCACAAGGAAAGGTTTAATGAATAAGTTATCCAAAGCTCTGTCAAAATGTTCCCCTTAAAACAGCTTCTTGTCATCTACACAATGAAACTGGGTGAAGGATCCTGTTTTATTGATGGAGCCTGAGCTAAAATGTGCTGAAAACATTAGTTTTCTGAGTTACAGTGTCTGTGGAAGTGTTCATATAAACTTGCAAGTTTGTGTGTGCATGTAAACACAGGCCATCAGTAAAGATGTTTAAAAAAAAGTAGCACAGACAACTCCAGTGATTTCATGCAGAATCCCCTTCAGCTCACTGAAGCTGCTGCCTCATTTCTGCCTTTTGCTCATTAATTTCTCCTGAGCTTCATTTAGTTGTTTTCTCACCTCTGTTTTTGTTCATTTTTATAAAAAGTGCTAAATCTGTGTGATCTGTGTAAGTTGTGTGTAGCAACAGCAGGTGGATGATTCAACAAGGTAAGCCAGTTCTGAATGAAGAAGATGATAATTTTTGTTAGACTGATTAAAATTTGATGACACTTATCCAAAAGTCTCAAATGTTCCAAATATTGCTTTCAGATAATGTCTGTAATGTTCCACACTATAATGAAGAAAAGCATTTGATTCTGGTAACTTGTCAAATGCCATTGATGACTGTGTAATTTACAATGAATGTTTGATGAACAATTTTATGAACAGTGAACGCCCAATTTTTCAGCCGTCTGGGCTCCGGAAGTAATTTCCCCATTCATTTCTTCTATAGACTTTATATAAAATCCTTCATAAAAGAGTTGTAAGCCATGAACTGAACCAGACCAACCAGCTCTGAGAAGAATCACAACACCACACACTTTAAGGCAAAGAAGTATTTGAAAATCAGACATCAAGACAAGGGTACAAGGCTGTGTACTTACCGTCTTTTATGAGGGCATGAACTACAATCCCATAAAGCATTGCGAATGATGTTATTGAATAAAAAATGATGGGAATATAGAAAACTATTGATTTTAGATTGTAAACAATATAGAAACAATATATTTTATGTTTATTGCAAAATGTTCCAATATGTACAAATGTATAAGTAGTTTAAGGGTGAAGGGAGACGTGTTCGTGTGCTAACCATATCTACTCTCCCGCCAAAATACATAACTAATTATATAGGCTTGAGAAAGCCAATATATTGTTTTCCTATTTAAGCTTAGTATGGAATAATTGACAACAAACCATCAAATTATTGACAATTAATGCACACCCCATGGTGGTAATTGTGTTGTGACCGTTACTCCTCAGGTTTGTGTCCACTGGCGCAAAAGAAGTCTGCTCAATGCTGCTCACCACGCCAGAGAGCTGCTGCTTTGGAGCATTGTACAGTGAGTGTGTATTGTCTATGATTGTTTTCAGTTCTTGAACAACAAAATAATTTGAAATATGTGCGATTACAGTTGGGAAGATGCCAGCTTTAATTCCGAATGCCTTAAGTATAAAAACAGTGTTAATTTATCACACTTTTTCTTACTCAGTCACAGTATTATCACATTGAATGCAAGTATTATCAAATTTCTTGCCTGTCCTTGACCATGTTATACAGAACATTTCTCTGTTTGTGTTAGCAAACTTGGCACCAATCCCTTAAGCACAAATTCAGAGTGTGTACCTCTTATTCTTGAGGAGGTGAGAAGGAGTAAGGAGAAATTTGGGCACAGTTACACAGTCTGAAGAAACTGCAAAGAGCCTGTCACAGATCTGTGTCTGGGGTGGGTGGATTTCTATAGTATAACACAATAGCTAGCCAACTAAATGCACTATAATGTTTTTACTGGACATATATTTTGTCATGATCCTGTCACTCTGTCAGTCTGGCTTTTTTGTGTGACAGGGTCGTGGCATCATTGTTCGGTGTCTGTCTTGTGTTTTGCCTTCTGTCATTGTGTGAGCACACGGCTACGGTTGTGGTTTCCCTGCTATGCGCTCTTCCGTTGGTCTCATGTCCGGAGCATCGTGTCTGGATCATTGTGTCTGGATCCTGACTTCCCTGTCTGGTTCGGTTTTGGTGTCGGGATCCGGACACTCATGCTCCATGTGTTGTCTTGGTGTGAATGCATTGCACATATGTCATCTTGGCGGGATGCACTTGCATCAATAATCTGTATCTGTCTCTTGCAACCGCGGACACGCCTCACGCTCGCTTTGCGCTGCGCGCACGGGTCGCGAGCTGTCTTCACGTTGTTCTGAGGTTCAGTCACTTCGGTCTGAGGTGTCGGGTTTATTTGTGGCCGAACGCTCACATGGGTGTCATATCTTGTTTTGTCACCTGTGGCGTGCATTGGGCAGTGTTTGCCTCGCGATGTCCGCTCAGGCTTTGTCTAGTGTGAGAGTGCGTTAGCGTTGCTGTGCAGTCTCTCGTCTTACCTGTCAGTTGGCATGAGCGCATATTGCCTCATCATCTTGGCGATGTGCGCTCGTGCCATACGGGTGTTTGTGTCTTGTGAGAGCACGTGGTTTTGTTTTGTTTCTGTTCTGTCACGTGTCTCTCTGTTTTGTGTCATGCCCCTCCTCCTTGTTTGCTTATTATTAGTTCATTAGTCACACCTGACCTGTCTGTTAACCTGTTTGATTTCTCTACCTATTTTAGTGCCAGTTCGTCTTGTTTCGTGTTTATGTCGGTCTTGCATCCTGTCCCTGTTTCTCATTGGTCCTGTCGGTTCCGGTTGGTCCTGTGTCCAGTTTATCTGCCCCAGCCCAGCTTCAGTGGGCCTCTGGCCTGGATTGTATTTTTCCCCTACATTGTAGTTTATGTTTGCTTTGTTTTTTGGGTTTAAACAAATTCCATTTTTTCTCTATGTTTGGGTCCTGCCTCTGCTGATTCTCTGCGCTCCTAACAATTTTAAGTCTTCATTTTTCTTTGTGTAGCGCTTTTCACAATACATATAGTTTCAAAGTGGTAATAGCAGCAATATTCTTCATATCTGAAGGGTAACAGAGTATTTTTGTGTGGTTGCAAAAGTTCAGTGTTTGTGCACTTTATTTAGCAGAATAAACAAATATTTCCATCCACTTTATTTTTTAATTTTTTTGGCTCCAACAAGAGTTTGCTGTCATTGATGAGAATGCATCCTTTATTGAGGGACATGTAAATATCTTGCATGTTTGTATGTGTGACCCTGTCCCTTTTTAGGCCCCTCCCTCGGGTGTACAGGAGGCCTAGGGGAGGATGTGGAGGTAGAATGGGCAGAGCCACTGGCAGAGCAGGGAATGGAGTTCCAGGGGGAGGATCTGGAGGTGGAGTGGGCGGAGCCACTGGCAGAGCAGGGAATCGAGTTCCAGGAGGAGGATCCGATGGTGGAGCAGGAAGACTCTGAGGGCAGAGCCATGGGAAACTCTGAGGGCGGAGTCACCGTGGTCAGGGATGCTAGCAGCGACTGGAAAACGGTCTCCATGACTGGGAGTGCTGGCACTGCCTGGAAAACGGCCTCTGTGGTCACGGGCAATGTTAGCGACAGGGGAACGATCTCCGTGGTCATGAGAACGGGCAGTGACTGGGGAGTAGGAGCCCTTCTTCTCCTCTTCTGCTTCCAGATGGCTGTGAGCATAGCTGTGGGAGACTCAGAAGGCGGAGCCGTGGGAGACTCGAAGGGCGGAGCAATGGGAGGCTCGATGAAGGAAGGCTCCAGGACCACTGAGGCTGGGGAGAACATAGTCTCCATTGATGGGAGCTCGGAGACCACTGGAAACATAGTGCCCCCCCTGAAAATTCCTCTAGGGCTGGAGCTGGCTCTGGGACGGACGAAGCTTGCAATGCTGGCTCTGGGATGGATGAGGCTTCCAACGCTGGCTCGTTGGCCATGGCAGGCCTGGGCGTTGGCTCGTTGGCCATGGCAGGCATGGGTGTTGGCTCGTTGGCCATGGCAGGTTTGGAGCAAGGAGCCGTGGAAGGCCTGGAGCAAGGAGCCATGGAAGGCCTGGAGCAAGGAGCCGTGGAAGGCCTGGAGCAAGGAGCCGTGGTGACCATATTAACGTTCAGAGGTACTGGGTTAACTGACATTTTACAAGATGCAAAGCACGTGGGTCCCCATTTTATAATCTCACCATCAATCCAAAAAGTCCTGGGGTTGTGTCTGAAAGCCACAGATAGCCAAGAACCACCAGGTTGTTGGGTGTTTGTGTGATCAGAAAGTGGAGATTTTCATGGTGAAGGACTCCCACATGTAAAGTGAGTTCTTGTGTGACTTGTTGTATGGGTCCAGAGTGCAATGGTCTCCCATCTAGAGCTACAACAGAAAGAAAGGGCACACGGGGGGCAGTCCGGAGGGACAACTTATCAACAAGCTGAGCATCAATAAACTTTCCAGCTGCTCCAGAGACAGTGAGAGCTTCAACAGTGATATTACAAGCGGCTGAGCTAAGTCACAGGCACAAACATATGATGGTTCAGTTGTGTCTTTGTATTATTGATTATTGTCCAGAAGATGGTGCTATGGGTTAATATGCTGGTACATATAAAAGGTGTAGAATAAGAGTTGAATGGATAGAAGCAACTATGTGGCATACTGGCATTGTTTGCTGTCTCCTCTTGACTTAATAAATCTCTAAAATGTGACTTATGGAATCTCTGAATCTTCATGCTTACCAGGATTTAAAAATACTACAAATTGGCGATGAGGATTTTACTATTATACATATACAAAGTCCAGTTCATGTTCTGAAAGGACATCCCAGATTCTTGAAACCTTTGCAAATTGCTTGTCAAATTGGTTCATGTACTTACCAGTTGTCTGATGGAAAAAAGTGGCATGCTTCTCATCTTTCTCCAATCCTGGCACCTATGGAGCATCCTACTAAGTTCCTACGTTTATATCGGGAGTGTTGCCTAAAAATGAACTTGTGAACTTACCAATTCAAACTCCTCCTTCTCCAGATCCTCCATCGGCTCCTGAAAGAGCTTCAGCTCATGTAAGATGGCCTCCACTTTGGCTGCAGGGCTATGTTACCGAGTATTAAAGTAATTAGTATTAAAGTAATGCATTGTTCCATTATGTATGTTAAGAATCAGTTGTGCTGTATTGCTAAAGCTGTTCAAGGAGATGTACTATAATATTGGACTATTTGCATTAACTTTAATTTAGGATTTATATGTTGTGTCTTTGTATTATTGATTATTGTCCAGAAGAGGGTGCTATGGGTTAATATACTGGTACCTACAAAATGTGTAGAATAAGAGTTGAATGGATAGAAGCAACCATGTTCCTTGTACACACATGACTGTGTGGCAACACATAGCTCCAATGCCATCAAGTTTGCTGATGACACGACGGTGGTAGGTCTGATCACTGACAATGATGAAACAGCCTACAGAGAGGAGGTGCACACTCTGACACACTGGTGTCAGGAGCACAACCTCTCCCTCAATGTCAGTAAGACAAAGGAGCTTGTGGTGGACTTCAGGAGAAGAGATAGAGAACACAGTCCCATCACCATCAATGGAGCACCAGTGGAGAGAGTCAGCAGCTTCAAGTTCCTGGGTGTCCACATCACTGAGGAACTCACATGGTCCATCCACACTGAAGTCATTGTGAAGAAGGCTCATCAGCGCCTTTTCTTCCTGAGACGGCTGAGGAAGTTTGGAATGAACCGCTACATCCTCACACGGTTCTACACCTGCACTGTAGAGAGCATCCTGACTGGCTGCATCTCCGCCTGGTACGGCAATAGCACAGCCCACAACCACAAAGCACTGCAAAGGGTGGTGCGAACTGCCAGACACATCATCGGAGGTGAGCTTCCCTCCCTCCAGGACATATATACCAGGCGGTGTGTGAAAAAAGCTTGGAGGATCATCAGAGACTCCAGCCACCTGAGCCATGGGCTGTTCTCACTGCTACCATCAGGCAGGCGGTATCGCAGCATCAGGACCCACACCAGCCGACTCCATGATAGCTTCTTCCCCAAAGCAATCAGACTTTTGAACTCTTGATCTCCCACGATCAAAATACATCAGCACTGCACTTTATTACTCTTACTCTTATATCTCACACCGGACTGTCATAATTATATTATTATTATATTATATTCTCTCTTAACAACTTACTATCAACCGACAGCCTGAATGTCAATACAGTACAATACAACCTACTGTACATTATATATATACTAAATATACTTTTTTTTATTGAATAATGTGTATCTATATTGTGTGTATTGTATACTGTACAGTGTATGTTATTATTTGTATACTGTTGAGTGTAATTATGTGTATATTAGACTTTAAATTGTGTTGTGTTAATTTGATGTTATTGTAAATTGGTATAGGTCTCATCACTGTCACGACTGCTATGTTGATCGGAACTGCACCCAAGAATTTCACACACCATTGCACTTGTGTATATGGCTGTGTGACAATAAAAGTGATTTGATTTGATTTGATTTTGATTTGATTTAATGTGCTGTTTGTATTTGGGCAGTTCACGTGTGAGATTTGCTTTGTTAAAATCCCCAAGAATAATAATAACTGAGTCTGGGTATTGTTGTTCTGTGTCTGTGATTTGATCAGTCAGCAGCGCTGTGTTCACACACGTGTTTGGCGCGATATACACACTCACCAGAATAAATGAGGAAAACTCCCACGGTGAGTAGAATGGCTTACAGTTAATAAAGAGCATTTCCAAATTAGGACAGCACATCCTCATTAACGTTTTTACATCTGTACACCAACTTTCATTGATGTAAAAGCATGTTCCACCGCCTCTCGTTTTCCCCGTTAACTCTGTTCTGAACAGCTGGAAGCTTGGCAGATGTAACGCGCTGTCCGGAATGGCTTCACTCAGCCAGGTTTCTGTGAAGCACAAGGCAGCAGAGTTTGAAAAGTCCTTATTTTTACATGTAAGGAGATGTAGTTCGTCCGTTTTGTTAGGAAGAGAGCGGAGATTCGCTAGATGAATGCTCTGCAGTGCTGTTCGATATCCGCGCCGACGGAGCCTGACCAGCGTGCCTGCTCGTCTCCCTCGCCTTCGACTAAAATGTCCAGCAAAACGTCTGAATATTCACAAACCGGGAAAAGGTTGTCTGGTATATGCTGCCGAATGTTCAGCAGTTCGTCCCTGGTAAAACTGACTGGAAAAATATTACTAAACACAGGACAATCAAACAAAAACAACAAAAGAACTGAAGAGCTACACACTTGAGGCGGCCATCCGACATAAACATCTGTCAGCTACTTCCGGCCACGCCCCCCATCAATCAAATTGACATTTAACAAATGGTAATAACTACTGACCTGCACGTTGCAAAGTTATTGTGGTTTCAATGTGTTATTGTGTACATATGGAGGCCCTTGATTAATGCACATTTTGTGGATGTCTCCCTCTAACTGATCTAATTCAGATGTTTATTTGGTTTTTTTTTACTTGAATTTGACATGTCAGGCTCTTACATTTTTTAAGAAAAAAAGATTCAGAAATGTCATGCCTAAATAATTAATTATCTCAGAAAGTAGAGCAAACAGATACAAAAGCAAATGATGCTAAAAATGACTAATTAGTATGTAAGCATTTTGTTTTTTAATGGAAAATTTTGTAATTTAATACCTATCCTCTCAGTCTTCCAAATACAGATGTACACAATTTGAATTATAGCAATTATGAAACTGCTACAAGAAAAAAAAATCTTTGATAGAAGCAATTTTCCTGTGTTGGGACTGGACTCAGCATTTGCTGCACATTAGGAGAATGTAAAAAAGATGAAGTGGAAGGCGAATTGGTAATGAAATTACGGGCCTATGACGTTGCAATTACATTGCCAATAAGTTACAGAATTTCCTGAATATTACAAATATATTACGTAACTGGACCATTCTGCGTAAGCTTTGGACATTAGGAGGATGTAAAGACTACATTGTGAATTGATAATTTAATGGTAATGAAATTACAAGCCTATGACGTTGCAGTTGCGTTATCAGTAAGTCATGGAATTACTAAAATATTACTAATATATTATTTAGGAAATTTGGTAGTATAAATGTACACGGTATGGGTTAAAGTGCCAGCGTACCTCCACCATTATAGGAAAACAGTATGTGTGAGATAGGAATTAAATTAAACTGTTCTTATTCTACATTATGTAAGGAAACTTATAATGGAATTAGTCGCATTCGACAACCATTATAAATTAGATAAATGACAAATAACTAGATTATTTGTCTGAATAAAATTCTCCACCATTATTATTGTAATACGTCTCTGTCAGGTGTATTTTGTTGATTCATGTCTTTTATTTTGAAAAGTTTCGTTCCTGTTCCCTAGTCATGTGATGTCTTGTTTTCCCTCCATGTTCATGTGTCATGTTTTCATTGGTTTATTGTTTAATTATCTTGTTATCAGTTCTGTTTGTTCATTGGTTTATGTTCTTCCATGTCTTGTATTTAAGCCCTCATGTTTTCATTGTCTAGTTGCGAAGTATTGGATGTGATTGTAGATGTTTAAGTCAAGCCACGTTTATGTCAGGCCATGTTTAAATCAAGTCAAGTCATGTTCATGTTTATGTTTATGTTTAGTTTAGTTCACGTGTAGTTAGGGTTTTGGATTTCACGTTTATTTAATAAACTGCACTTGGGTTCTTCATCTTCACGTCATCTTCGTCATTGCCATCATTGTCAGCAGCCAACATCGTTACAGAATACTTGACCCAACCATGAACCCAGCAGTTCGGCTTCTGTGCCTACGTCAGGGGAATCGTCCCCTGGAGGACTATGTGGAGGACTTTTGCGATCTGGCCTTCCAGGTGGACTTTAATGAGGTTGCACTCAAGGACTGTTTCCGATTTGGAATGAATGAGTCCATTTCTTTTTTGATGCCTGGCGGTCGCAGTTCCCTCAGCCTGGCTCAATATATCGACCTCGCCCTACGGTTCATTGGTTCCCCGTTCACTATGGGGGAGGCGGATGCCGAGCCAGAGTTCCACGACATGGCCGCTTCCGAGCCAGAGTTCCACGACATGGCCGCTTCCGAGCCAGAGTTCCACGCCATGGCCGCCAAGCCAGAGTTCCACGCCATGGCCGCCAAGCCAGAGTTCCACGCCATGGCCGCCAAGCCAGAGTTCCACGTCATGGCCGCCAAGCCAGAGTTCCACGTCATAGCCACCAAGCCAGAGTACCACGTCATGGCCGCCAAGCCAGAGGTCCACAACATGGCCGCAAAGCCAGAGTTTCTAGTCATGGTCGCTGAGCTAGCGCCATCTTTTGTTCCATGCCACGTCACAGCAATGCCTCAGCCTGCTCCATGCCACATCACAGCAACGCCTCAGCCTGCTCCATGCCACATCACAGCAACGCCTCAGCCTGCTCCATGCCACGTCACAGCAACGCCTCAGCCTGCTCCATGCCACGTCACAGCCACACCTGAGCAGTGGGACCTGGAGATGGTTCCCACCCTTATACCCACCCTTAGTTCTCCTGAGCAGGCAAGGGGAACTTTCGGCCCTCCGACCCCACCTGGACCCTCCGAGCCCTGGACTTTGCCTTGGCCTGTCAGTCCCTTGACATTGCCTCAGCTCTACTTTCCCTTGGCTCCACTGCAGTCCTTCAGCCTGTCGGCTTTGCCGGGGTCCCTCGTCCCTCCAGCTCCTCCTTGGTCTGTTGGTCACCTGGCTCCGCTTTGGCTCTCTGATCCTCTGGCTGCACCTCGTCCCTCCGATCTGTCAGCTTCACCGGGGACCTCCTTCCCTACGGCCCCACCTTGGTCCTCAGTCCCACCGGCTCCACCTCAGTCTTCCGATCCCCCAGCTCCGCCTTGCTCCTCTGAGCCTCCAGCACTGCCTTGGTCCTCCCTGCCATCGGCTCCACCCTTCGAGTCTTCAGCTACTCTCTGGGCACCAAGTTCCATGGCTCCGCCCCTCGAGCCTCTCACGGCTCCGCCTTCCATGGCTCCACCCCCCACGGACTTTGCCTTGGTCCCATGCCCCTCGCCCTTTCTCGCCATGCCACGCCCCACACCTCAAGACACCCCCCTCCCAGCTCCCTACAGAACTTTGAATTTATGTCATGTTTTACGTGTTTTGTTTATGTGTTGGGGTGTCAGGAGCCACCCCTTAGTGGGGGGGATATGTCAGGTGTATTTTGTTGATTCATGTCTTTTATTTTGAAAAGTTTAGTTCCTGTTCCCTAGTCATGTGATGTCTTGTTTTCCCTCCATGTTCATGTGTCATGTTTTCATTGGTTTATTGTTTAATTATCTTGTTATCAGTTCTGTTTGTTCATTGGTTTATGTTCTCCCATGTTTTGTATTTAAGCCCTCATGTTTTCATTGTCTAGTTGTGAAGTATTGGATGTGATTGTAGATGTTTAAGTCAAGCCATGTTTATGTCAAGCCATGTTTAAATCAAGTCAAGTCATGTTTAGTTTAGTTCACGTGTAGTTAGGGTTTTGGATTTCACGTTTATTTAATAAACTGCACTTGGGTTCTTCATCTTCACGTCATCTTCGTCATTGCCATCATTGTCAGCAGCCAACATCATTACAGTCTCGTTGTATGTGCTCACAATTTCTATTGTAAGGAATTAGCTTTAATAAGGAAATTATGATTCATTCACTTATTGGAGTAATATTATTCTCATGGCTTATTGAAAATAATATCACACATATTTAGGTATAGCTTTGAAGTGAAATCTTTTAAAAACAAGGATGAGATTATTTATCAAAATATACCACAGTCAAATTATCTTTGAAACTTTATTGCTATTCTAAACATAAAACTAATCTAACACATATAACATGAAAAAGGTTGGCGAATAGTGACATAATGTGAAATAAATGATCAATGCAGAGAAAATTAACTTTATGGAGTCTGTTGACAATGCCTTAAGAACAATTTATCCTTCTTTGAGTCTAGATCGATTTGCAATTGGATTACACAAAGTATTTAACTAATACACCAGCACTTTGAGCAGAAGTCTGGAGATGTACTTGCGTGTTGTAGCTTTTCCTTGTGTTGCATTTCCTTGTGTTTTGGACCTCTGTTAGATCGGGATATCTGTTGTGTCGATGGATAACTCCCGTTGTGTGTGTGAACCATAGAGCAGAGAGTGAAAGGCTTCCTCTGGACCTTTGTGTCCCGAGAATTCCTTGGACTCTACATGGCACGGAGGCTGCGGAGCTGAAGAGCTGCAGTGAAGAGCAAGAGACAGGACCAAGAGAGGATTCCAAGAGACAAGTTCCAAGAGAAGAAGAAAGAGTTTTTCCGTGGTAGGGACGTTTGAACTGAAATTGGCCGCAACCCAAAGGTGTCCTGATCCAATCAGAAGTGACTTTTCAGAGTCACATGGTCGACTGGTCTGTCCTTTTCAAAGTTGATTTACAATCCTTTTTGTGAAGGATCCTTTCAACTCCCGCTCAAAAATAGTGCATGTGTACTCATGAACTTTTATATCTTGAAAACAGTGCAAGAGACATGACATCCGTTGTCATCAACATTCTCTACGTAAACAAGCAAGCATTTACATACTAAATGTGACATGCTTTCATGAATATTACACGTGTAAGTAACAAAACATGAAAATCTGTGGTTACAAATCATACTGGTTACTTAATTGAGTTTACAACATGGATAATACATTACATGTTATGAGAAATCTGATTGTCGGGGTATATTATCAGGTTAAGCCTTGAATAGTTGCCATTCTTAGTAGAATTAGATGAATCATACAAAATGAAAGATTATAATCATCGATTTGTCAGTTATAAGTGATTACAAATCACTACACATATTTTAAAAGGTACATCAGTCTATAATCAATTTGTCAGTTATAAAAGTGATCACAGGACATAAAGTCATTTTCAGGATAATCTAGCAAGGCTAGGTTTTGTATACATTGTGGGTCCATGCGGTCTCTGCTGAGCTAAGAGAGAATGTCTTTGGAATGTGCAGATGGGGAGAGGAGGTGTCCTGGGGGAGGAACAAATGTCACTGTGTTAGGTCTATGTTGATTTCATGCCTTGGGTCTGTCTTCATGAGTCTCCGTTTCCTGATATGGCCACAGATTTATGCATTAAGGTCACAAGGTGTTACTTGGCCATTTGGTCTTACAGAGGGTTTAAGTTTGTGAAATAAAGAAGGGTCTTCTTTATTGGTCAGCTCTGTCATTACAAACCCTAGTTTGAGATTAAGCAGGCATGGGAGAGACGGTCTCCTTCAGCAATTTAGGTGCCATGGATTCATTTTTATGACTCTCTAATGGCTCGGTGGGGGATCTCTCTGATCTGTGGAATGTGGTGTTGTGTTCATTTGATGGCTTCATTCATGGATAATCCTACAATTACATAACTGGACAATTCTGGGTTAGCTTGGGACATTAGAAGGTGATGTTGTGAATTGGTCATATAAGATAATGAAATTACGGGCCTGTGACTTTGCAGTTCCCTATCTGTCACTCACTCGACGTTGGTGTCGATGTTGGCTCGTCTCACGGCGAGTTCGACCTCTTATTCGGAGCCCACGAAAGTGATGAGCTCTCGAGCGCAGCATTGGAGAGCGGGCTCGTCCAGTCAGAAGCCTCAGGTGGGCTCCTCCCTTCGGGGTCGATAGTCACAGGCTGATGCAGAGATGACGACATGCCTTCCCGGGCAGCCACGAGCGTCGGTTAGAGTGGATCTCACTGCTCTTCCCTGAACCCTCACGGCTCGGTGATTGGTTCCTGGGCTGGCGGCGCCGCTCAAAGCCACACCCCGCCCCCGTTCCTTTCTTCCAGGAAGTGCATGAAGAGCTGACAAGGTCGCAGGAGGCACTTTTTACTGCCCGGTCCAGATCTTTTCAGCTTCCCCGCCCTCATTACCCTTCATGGTGGGGCGGCCAAGGGCTATTCGGCAATCCCCCGGTGGATAAAGGCGCTCGCGGTGTACCTATGCCCGCATCCAAGGCCTGTAGGTTTACGTCGTCTCTGACGGCCAAGGCCTACGGTGCTGCTGGACAAGCTGCCTCTGCCCTGCATGCCATGGCTCTCCTGCAAGTCCGCCAAGGCGCTAAAGGAACTGCACGAGGGTAGTTCCGCCCCGGAATTGATGCAGGAACTGCGCTCGGCGACCGACCTCGCTCTCTGAGTGACGGAGGTCACAGCGCGGTCTCTCGGGCAGACAATGGCCACACTAGTGGTCCAGGAGCGCCACCTTTGGCTCAGCCTGGTCGAGATGGGTGAGGCCGACAAGACACGATTCCTTGCTGCCCCCATTTCCCAGGCGGGCCTATTCAGTGACACCGTCGAGGACTTTGCCTAGCAGTTTTCGATGGTAGAGCAGTAGATGGATGCTAGCCGGCATATCCTGCCCTGGCGCGGCTCAAGATCCCGCACCCTGTCTACTCATCACCAAGGGCGTCTCCCTGCGGTGACTGCACCGGCTCCAGCCGCAGCCCGCCCCTTCGGCCCGGCCCCGCCGTGGAGCCCACCACAGGAAGCAGACGCCACCCGTCTCGCGGCCACCCAGAACCCGTGAAAGGCTTCAAAGCGGCCTTGAGATGGGCGACCCAGGGACAACAAAACCCGCTGCTCTGGAGCTGGTAAGCAGATCTCCATCTTTTTGTTACCTTTTGCATTTAATTGTGCTGCATGCCCAAGTGGCTGCAGTACTCAAGAGCTCAGCAAGAGCGGTTTCCTTGTTCCCTGGGTCACGTATCCGGAGTGTACAACATCATCACGACCACCGTCCACCACTCTATTTGGCAGGTTTGGCGCTCCAGCGGCAGTCTCCTGCCCCTGAGCGCCCAGCTGTGGCACAAATCCACCCCCAATGTGACAGTCTCCACGGGTCACGAGGACAGGCCTCTTCCTCCCCCATCCCAGGCTGTTCCAGTGGTGGTCACAAGGAGCCACGTAAGAGCTTCGATGTCCTTAGACTCAGCACGGCCATGACGTGGTGTGGCACCTCAAGCTCCGCCCTGCCGTGAGGCCCCACCTGCCGGTATGTCCGATGACGTTGTCCCTTTGGTCCCCCTTGCGTGGAACTTGGACGCATGGCTTGCACTTTCCAATCCGTCATGAGGGCTGGTCCGGACCGTCCGACTTGGCTGCGCGATTCACTTCGCCGGGCATCCGCCCAGGTTCAGCGGTGTCCACTTCACCTTGGTGAAAGACGAAAACGCTGCTACCTTGCGCGGAGATCGCTACCCTCCTACGGAAGGGCGCGATAGAACCTGTCCCTCCAGCCGAGATGAAGAAGGGGTTTTTCAGCCCCTACTTCATCGTACCGAAAAAAGGCGGTGGGTTGAGGCCGATCTTGGACCTGTGAGTTCTGAATTAGGCTTTACACAGAATCCCGTTCAAGATGCTGGCACAAAAACACATTCTGGTGAGCGTCCGGCATCAAGATTGGATCGCGGCGGTAGACCTGAAGGATGCGTACTTCCACGCCTTGATCCTTCCTCGACACAGACCCTTCCTGCGGTTTGCGTTTGAGGGTCAGGCGTATCAGTACAAAATCCTCCCTTTCGGCCTGTCCCTGTCTCCTCGCGTCTTTATGAAGGTCGCAGAGGCTGCCCTTGCCCTGTTAAGGGAGGTGGGCATTAGCGTTCTCAACTATCTCGACGACTGGCTAATCCTAGCTCACTCTCGAGACGTGTTGTGCGCACACAGGGACCTGGTGCTCTCACACCTCAGCCGACTAGGGCTTCAGGTCAACTGGGAAAAGAGCAAGCTCCTCCCGCTTCAAAGCATCTCTTTTCTCGGTTTGGAGTTGGACTCAGTCTCCTTGATGGAGCGCTTTATGAACGAGCGTGCCCAGTCGGTGCTGGCCTGTTTGAAGGCGTTCAAACAGGGAACAGCGGTTCCACTGAAACTTTTTCAGAGGCTCCTGGGGCATATGTCATCCTCGGCGGTGGCCACCCCGTTTGGGTTGATGCATATGAGGCCGCTTCAGCACTGGCTCCAGACTCGATTCCCGAGATGGCCATGGCGCCACGGGACACACCGCGTGGCCATTACGTTGGTCTGTCACTGTCTTTTCAGCCCTTGGACCGACCTCTCGTTCCTACGGGCAGGTGTTCCTCTTGAACTGGTACCCAGGCGCGTCGTGATCATGACAGATGCCTCCAAAATGGGCTGGGACGCTGTTTGCAATGGGCACGCTGCCGCCGGCCTCTGGACGGGTCCGCAACTGCATTGGCACATCAACTGCCTTGAGTTGTTGGCAATTCTGCTCGCCCTGCGGAGGTTTCGGCCATTGATCCAGGGCAAGCACGTATTAGTTCAGACAGACAAAACGACAACGATAGCATATGTCAACTGCCAAGGTAGTTTGCACTCTCGTTGTATGTCACAACTCGCCCGCCGTCTCCTCCTCTGGAGTCAGCAGCACTTCAAGTCGCTGCAAGCCACTCACATCCCGGGCAACCTCAACACTACAGCGGACATGCTGTCACAACAGGTTACCCTCAGGGGAGAGTGGAGATATGCGTTTCCCCCAGTGAGCCTGCTTGCACAGACCCTGTGCAAGGTCAGGGAGGATGAGGAGCAGGTCGTCCTGGTAGCACCCTACTGGCCCGCCCAGACGTGGTGCTTAGACCTCACGCTCCTCGCGACAGCTCCTCCCTGGCAAATTCCCCTGAGGAAGGACCTTCTTTTGCATATGTCGCCTAGGACATGCCGTCCCCAGTAGGGCTACCAGCCCATTCTTCCAGGGCTGTAACGGCTCCATGGGACCTGGCCAGGGGTGCCTCTCTAACAGACATTTGCAGAGCAGTGGGGTGGGCAACACCCAACACCTGTGCAAGGTTCTACAACCTCCGGGTGGAACCGGTTTCGTCCCAGGTAGTGGCACGCAACACAAGTGGATGAGCCCGGGATAGCTGGCCGGGTGTATCACTTGCACATAGTGCCTTCCACCTCCCTTGGAGCTGAAGATGTGTGCCATTAATTCCCAGTAGTGTTCACAGACTTTGTTCCCTGGTTGACTTCCTCCGAGCCCTGTGGCAGCTGAGTTTTCGGAGAGACTCACTGCCGGTCCAGTACACGCGCTAACTAAGAGCCCTGTTCTGGGGTAGGTGCTCCGCACGTGGTGGGTCCCTGTAAGGCTAACCCCATGCGATCTATATCTTCTGCTACTTTGTTTCCCTGCTGGCAAACTGCGTCTTCCTTGGGCAGAGCCCCTCTGCCCCAGTCTCCATGTTTGTGTAACTCCTCCCCCATTGGGCAGGATCTACCTTGAAGGCTCTCCACATGGTTGAACCCCTTGTGTCACTACATCGACACCAACGTCTCGTTCCCTCCATCAGGGAAAGGAGGTTACACCAGTGTAAGACTTCTCAGTTAAAGGAGGAGTTGAGAAGCAGAGTTTCTGGTTCAGGTAAGCGTTTTATTCTCCCCACTGCAGCAAATGCACTCTTTCAGGGCTCTCACCATGTTCAATAACTCAGTCTAAACATAAACAACAACTTCAGAAAAATAAACTCTCATCTTTACAATAATAAGCTCTTGGCTTCACAATCAGGTCTCTAGTGCCCAGGTACTCTCTCTCATCTGAGTGCTACGTGGCCCTCTTTATGCCGCTCTCCCTGTGCTCACTGAAATTAGAGACAGGTGTTAGACATAATTTGGCTCAGGTGTAAGCACCCTTACCGCTTTCTCTCTCTCCGGGGAGATGCTTGACCACGCCCCCGCTGCCACATATCCCCACCGCCCGACTCAGGTCGGGGCGGCATCCGGCCTGCCTACCACTCCCCCCCATTCCTGGAAAGGAAGTCAGTGACAGCCATCTGCGCCCCCGGTCTGTGGACCACCTTGAACTTAAACGGCTGAAGAGCCAGATACCAACGGGTGATCCGGGCATTAGTATCCTTCATGCGGTGGAGCCACTGGAGTGGGGCGTGATCTGAGCAGAGGGTGAAGGCCCGCCCCAGCAGGTAGTATCGGAGTGTGAGGACCGCCCACTTGATGGCGAGACACTCCTTTTCCACGGTGCTGTACTTAGTTTCCCTTAACGAGAGCTTACGGCTAATGTACAGCACCGGGCGCTCCTCCCCCTCCACCACCTGCGAAAGTACGGCCCCCAGCCCCCTGTCTGAAGCATCTGTCTGTAAAACAAAAGGGAGAGAGAAGTCAGGTGAATGTAAAAGCGGCCCCCCTCAAAGTGCAGCTTTAACTTGCGTGAACACCCGTTGACACTGCTCCGTCCACTGGACCGGATCTGGAGCCCCTTTTTTAGTGAGATCAGTCAGCAGGCTGGTGACGTCCAAATAATTAGGTACGAACCTTCTATAATAGCCAGCCAGCCCCAGGAACTGTCTCACCCCCTTTTTGGTCTTGGGTCTCGGGCAGGTCGCAATCGCCACTGTCTTGTCAATTTGGGGACGCACCTGCCCGTGACCCAAGTGGAACCCCAGATACCGTACCTCCACCCGTCCAATCGCGCACTTCTTCAGAGTCCCGCTCGGCGCAGCGATCTCAGAACCGCCCTCTGATGTTGCATGTGCCGCTGCCAATCATTGCTATAAATAATGATGTCATCTAAATAGGCAGCGGCGTAAGCTGAATGCAGTCTGAGGATTCGGTCCATGAGACGCTGAAACGTAGCCAGGGCTCCAAACAAACCGAACGGAAGAGTCACAAATTGGTGTAATCCAAACGGTGTGGAGAAGGCGGTTTTCTCACAGGAAATTGGTGTCAAGGGGATCTGCCAATAACCCTTCGTCAAATCCAATGTCGAATAAAAACGAGCAGTGCCCAACCGATCGAGCAACTCATCAACGCGAGGCATTGGATAAGCATCAAATTTAGACACCGCGTTGACTTTTCTATAATCCACACAGAATCGCACAGACCCGTCGCTCTTAGGCACTAGAACACATCTGCAAACTCCTGTTGCAACCTAGCAACCTCCGCGAGTTGGCTCGGTGAGAGGTGGTCTCCGCAAATGACCGGGGTGAACTGATTATGTTTTGAACTCACCTCCGGTCCGAGCTTCACCTTCTCGGGAACTACCGTAGCCAACGTCACGGGAACCGCCTCCCTCCACAATTTCAGGAGATTGAGGGTATATTTGACGTGCGTCCCCTCTATCGGTTTGTTTAACCTCATAATCGAGATCTCCCACTCGTCGTGTGACCTCAAAGGGTCCTTGCCACTTGGCGAGTAATTTAGAGCTCGATGTGGGAAGCAATACAAGCACTTTATCTCCCGGTGCAAATTCCCTTAGCTGAGTTCCCCTGTCATACAGTCGGCGCTGTCGTTCTTGAGCTTGGAGCAAATTCTCCTGTGTTAGTTGCCCCAAGGTGTGGAGTTTTGCTCTAAGATCAAGAACGTACTGAATTTCATTTTTACTGTTTGAAGGTCCTTCCTCCCAGGCCTCTCGCAATACGTCAAGCACGCCGCGTGGGCATCGCCCATACAGCAGCTCGAATGGGGAGAAGCCAGTGGAGGCTTGCGGGACCTCTCGTACTGAAAATAAGAGGGGGTCGAGCCATTAATCCCAATTTCTGGAATCATCGTGCACGAACTTACGAATCATGTTTTTGCGGGTTTTATTAAATCGTTCCACCAGGCCATCCGTTTGAGGATGGTATACACTGGTGTGAATCGATTTAATATTTAACAGCTCGTACAGTTCGCGTAGTGTTCGTGACATAAATGTTGTGCCTTGATCGGTGAGGATTTCTTTCGGAATCCCCACCCGGGAGATTATTTTGAAGAGTGCCTCCGCAACACTGCGTGCTGAGATGTTGTGAAGAGGCACTGCTTCCGGATATCGTGTTGCATAGTCCACTAGGACCAATACAAAACGATGTCCGCGTGCTGACCATTCTAATGGCCCGACGAGGTCCATTCCAATTCTTTCAAAGGGGACCTCGATCAGAGGGAGAGGGCACAATGGCGCTTTTGGGGTGGCCGGTGGGTTAACCAGCTGGCATTCGCGGCATGCCGCACACCACCTGCGGACATCGCCGCCAATGTCCGGCCAATAGAAAAGGGCTATTAGACGGTTCAGTGTTTTCCTTTCTCCTAGGTGATCCGCCATGGGATTATAATGAGCCGCCTGGAATACCATTTCCCGACGGCTCCTTGGAATCAACAGTTGGGTTGTATCCTCTTTGGTCTGAGTGTCCTGTGTCACTCGATACAACTGCTCATTTATAATTGCAAAATAGGGGTATGAAAGTGCGATGTCAGGCTGGAGTCGCTGACCATCGATGACTCTCACTTGGTCGAAGGCATGTTTGAGGGTTTCGTCTCGTGATTGCTCCAAAGGGAAATCCCTGTCAGGGAATCCCCTGAGAAGGGGAGGGGCTGCAGCCTCTCCCCCTCTCTCGTCATCATGACGTGGAGCTGTCGAGGACGGCCCCGGCTCCGCCTCCCCTGCCAGAGCATCGCACATCACACATCTCCCTATTTTCATACAGGACCCATCCGCGCAAATTCCCTTTAATAAAACTCTAAAATCAGGCCAATCAGTCCCCAAAATCAGCGGATGGGTGAGGCGGGAACTAACCGCAGCCTCCACTCTGTGCTTTTTCCCCCGAAATTTAATTGTCAGGGTCACCACCGAATACTTGTGAATATCCCCGTGTATACATTTCACCTTCACCGTTTTGGTTGTGACCAATGCCTCAGGTTGAACCAGGCGTTGGTTGATAGTGGTTTGATTACACCCGGTATCCACCAACGCTTGGTGAGTACCCCCCTTGACACTTACCGGTATCCGGTATGCTCCGGCCCGGTCGGGGGCAGCCTGTGGGAGGTCAGAGACCCGCACCACCATCCCCAGCTCCATCAGAGGGCACTGATCTCGGAAGTGGCTCGGGTCTCCGCACCTCCAGCAGGCCGGCCCAGGCGCTATGCCCGCACTTGCGTCGGCGGGTGCCCCCCCCCCCCCCCCGAGGGCGGGGCATTGGAGTAGGGGAAGGTGTCGCCTCCCACACCCGGGGAACTGGTCTCAGGGACTGAGGTCCTCCTCGTCTGCGTGGGGCAGGAACGGGACCTGGAGAGACAGCAGCCGAGAGAGAGAGAGGTGAGGGGGAAGAAACAGAGGGAGGAGAGAAAACGTAGGAGGGATCTTCCACCCTCGGGACCACCGCCATGTGGTCCTCCGCAAGTCGGATAGCTTCCCCTGCCCATTGGCCGAGCGGCCAGACCCAGATCTTGGCGGTCCGCTCAAACAAATCCAGGAAGGCCTCGGGGTCGTCCGCCGCCCCCATTTTCTGTAATGCTGGTGGGGATAACGGCGTGGGAGTGTCCGGGGTCATGGCTGAGGATGCCCTCTGGCTGAGGAGGCTCCAGATCGCCTGCCGGTCCTCGGCTTGAGCATGCATGAGCTTGACAAACTGGCGGTCTTGATCTTGTCGGAGTTCAAGCAGCGTCTGTTGGTGGTTCTGATGTAGGCTGGCAAGGGCTTGGAGGATCTCCGCCAACTGGGAGGACTGTACGGGGCAACTTCCGTCCATCTTCAAACCTTTCCCGGGTTTTGGCACCAGTGTAAGACTTCTCAGTTAAAGGAGGAGGCGAGAAGCAGATTTTCTGGTTCAGGTAAGCGTTTTATTCTCCCCACTGCAGCAAATGCACTCTTTCAGGGCTCTCACCGTGTTCAATAACTCAGTCTAAACATAAACAACAACTTCAGAAAAATAAACTCTCATCTTTACAATAATAAGCTCTTGGCTTCACAATCAGGTCTCTAGTGCCCAGGTACTCTCTCTCATCTGAGTGCTGCGTGGCCCTCTTTATGCCGCTCTCCCCGTGCTCACTGAAATTAGAGACAGGTGTTAGACATAATTTGGCTCAGGTGTAAGCGCCCTTACCGCTTTCTCTCTCTCCGGGGAGATGCTTGACCACGCCCCCGCTGCCACAACCAGTAACCATGACGTTATTTTGCCAATTAGTAAGTGTGGAGGTGTAGTAAGTGAGACTCCGGAAGCCAGCGAGCAAGTCCTTCTCTCTCTCTCTCTCTCTCCAGATGAGTGCTTGACCACACCCTCACCTCCACAGTTAGTCATATAATTACCAAAAAGGATGAATAAGTTATATAACTGGTACGTCATCATGTGTTGGCAGGGAACAGGCTTGTGACTGTAACAGTTTTGGCCTACCCTTGTTAATACAGTATAGAGACTATGGCTGGCCCTTAAACGAGCAGGTACACTAACCAGATCACATTCATTTTTATCAAACTTATTATTTGATTTTTCATTTTTTGGAATGTGAAGTTTATCAAGTCAAGGCTTCTGTTCTGCATTCTCTCAGCTGCCGTCACAGATGAGTGAAAACTGTAACCTGATAGGGACACATAGACGCAGAGCTTAAAGAAAGGCCAGACCTGTCAATTCAGCCTCATTCCAAGACTTAACCATATGGAGTCAGTCACATTGACGGACAGCAACTTTTGAAAAGGTCAACAGTATTTGAGTTATTTTGCCTCGGCTAGGCTACAAGGTCCATTAAAGGTCCACTTTACCAATTAACCTTATGGTCTACACTTAAATTTGTGGACCTTTTAGTTTTCATTACTTTTCCAAAAGGCTAATTAAATAATCACCTTATGTAAGAAATTACAGTGGTCAGCTTAAAAGATGACGATCATGTAAAAGATGACCTGTGTGACGGTAGATGTTACATTACAGAAGCACACAGCAGACTGAACAACATTCTCATAAACAACTAATTACTCAAATGCAAATGGTTATTACAGAGCATTGTAAATTCAAGCTGCTTAATTGTGGTGTTTTGCATTACTGCTTCACTCAAGAATTAATTTAATGATTTCACCTCTTAATTGTAGTCATTAAATGAAACAGATGAGCTGCTGCAGTCAAGGTCACTGAGGGTCATGTGGAGGAGGGCTAAGTGTATTTAGAAAACAAATGTTGAGTTTCTGATTGAGTTTCTGAAAGATAAAGTATACATTTGATAATTTAGGCAAGTATGTGTGGTACTGTACATCGCACACATCCAATTCTGATACAGGGTAAAGAATATTCAAGTGACTAAAAGCAGTTAAATTTAAATACTAATCTGAAATTATGCCACTGGTTTAACACATGGGTCTGAAAGAACATTGTTAACTTCAACTTTGCTTAATTATTTAAATATATATAGAGACCAAAAGCTTCCATATGAAGTTAAACACATAAAATGAACTAAAATGACACCTTTTATAAAAGCATTATTCATTACATGTCAGCTTGCAATGCATAGTAAACATAATATAATAGAAGCTTTTATTTTTTTTTTTTTTTACAGTATTTTGAAACTTGATTGGAAATTTAACTTAAATAAACTGTTGTGTGTGTTACAATCATTTGCATGATATTTGAGACAAACCCCTACGATGCAGTTGGCAAATGTACTTTTACTGTTAAATTTACTTTTATATAAATTAAATGCTCAATTTTAATTAGGAAATACTGTATGTATGTAGTAGAATGTAGTACATAAATGTAGAATGTATTTATGTATGTGTTGTGCGCGCATGTGTGTTTGTGAGTGGGTGGTGGTAGGTTTATGGGGGTGTGTGGGTTAAGTTACCCCCACCTAGACACACAAACACACACACACACACACACACACACACACACACACACACACACACACACACACACACACACTTATGTTGGTGCGGCTATCCTTATGAAGACTCTCCATAGACATAATGATTTTTATACTATATGAGCTACAGATTTTATCCCCTAATCCTACCCCTAATCCTAACCCTCACAAAAAAACTTTTTGCATTTTTACATAAAAAAATAAATAAATAAAAAAAACATAATTTAGTATGTTTTTTAAGTGATTTGAATTATGGGGACATTAAAAATGTCCTCATAAACCACATTTATAGCATAATACCCTTGTAATTACCAGTCAAACCCACAACAACAATATTGTATTGATCATCACACTAGGGCACCAAATTACGAGGAGACTTTTTTTAAGGTGTGTGCTTGATCCAAATGGGCCATGCAATAAATTAGAAATGTGTAAATGGGAAAGAGTTGGTTGTGTTGGGCCTCATGTATTCAGATAGAAGACAAAGGCAGGCCTAACACAGTTGTAAAACCTAACTCAGGCCCCCACATAAGTCATCAATTATACTAATAAAAATCACGCCAAAATCAAACAACGGGAGTCCAAAACAGACTACAAATCCCATGAAGCCTTGCTCACTAAAGGATCGAACTCTCAATTCCTATTGGATGAGGCACACAACAGAACGCACCTCAACCATGACATCATCAGGAGTAGAAATACCTCTGAAATGCTTCCAGCAACTTTGCTCGCCGTGTGTAGACGCAGCTCATCGCTGCTCTCAGGTGTAGCCTTGTGGCACAAGGAAGTAACATCCGACTTGAAATTGTGGCCATACAATCTCCATCTCGCTGGACGAGTTGAGATTACTCTGTGTTCCACCGAACACTCTAACAGATCCGAAGGAGACCGCCGAGCAATCCGCATCTTCATCCGTTTGCCTGCAGAAGTGAAGAGATTAAAGATTTCTCTTCCATCTTCAATCAAGTCGACGTCGCTAATTTCTCCGCCAGCCCGCTGAGAATCAGCAGCCGTACCGCCCACCGACAGAGTGAGGAAACGGCCTCCCGTCATCACCCGAGCCTCGAGGAACCAAGTTTGAGTTAAAGGACAGATGAACACACATTCTGCATCCTCATGCGATTCAAGTAAGAGGTTTATGTCTGGGCAGAGATAGAATATTATAGTGTGTTATTCTTGTGTACCAAGGTTTTTGCTTGTACAGTTTACAGACTGCCATGTCCGCTCATTATTAATACTCAGGGTATTAATTATCGTGAATTTGATTTGCTGTATTGTGGTCCAACCACATTGGGCTGTTGTGCATTTCCACCATCGCGGGTGAGACCGGCAAACTGAGTTTATCCACTAAAGAATCAAAGACCGGAATGGTTTATGAGCCGTCCACCGCGTCTCTGAGTGATAAACTAACAGCTGCTTTCTCTCTCACGATTGCGAAATCGGCTTTGGGGCCATCACTTAATTCTCTCTCTCTCTCTCGTACTAAACATACACACACACACACTCTCACACACACACCTTATGTGTTATAGGATTATTTTAGTTTCCGTATCTAATCATATCACTGTTTAGTTTGTAGTTGTAAGTCGGAAGTTTATTGACTGCATTGTATTAATTATTAATTGATATTTCTGCATAAATAAACTTTGTTATATTACAAAGAGAAGTGTTTTGGTTTGTTTTGCATACACCTGTGTCATGCTGACAGGATGTCAGTGCTCGGATTCAAACCTTCATTCATTGTTTTTTTTTTCCCGAAAATCGATATTCTTCGGATGTTGATTTTCCAAAGAAAACAATCTAATATTGAGACTGTTATACTATCTGGTTATTAGTCCCTGATTCCAAGGTGGTGCCCCGTCAATATTAATCCTTATTAATATTCTATTGATTTTTTATAATTGATAATTATCTTTGATGATTGTTGAATTTGAATGATCAATAAGCTAGTGTTAATTTTAATTAATGTTTCATCGATGTTAACAACTAAAGATTATCTTTGATAATTGTTGATTTAAAGGATTAGAAAAAGCTAACATTGATTCGCATCAATGTTCTATTGATTTTAATAATTAATAATTGTATTTGATAATTATTAATTATTGCTAATAACCAAACCCGCTCCTAAATGTAGCGCACTACATTTACTGGAGCCCCATATGAGGTTTTAATGAGTTACATTCAATTAATTAATTTAAATATGAATTAATAACTAAAGAAATAATTATTAATTATTTCTGATAGTAACACTGATCTAAACAACCAGTAAAGCCCTACAGTTGTCTGAATAATCTGGATTCTGTGAATTTCTACATAACTTGTAGACCCGTTTACTGTATTATCAACACAAGGAAGACAAAGTTGTTTTAAAAATATATTTTTATTAACAAAAATTTTTACAGAGGGGATCCTGGCAATTTGGAACACGCAGGTGAGGCCATGATGTCAGTGCAGAAGTTCCTTAACAATATGAAACATGCAGATTAGTTCCTGACATTCGCACAGAAGTACCTTAACAGACACATTTCGAAAAAAGACGTAATTTCCATTCTATTCTTTAACAGATGCATATTTTAGGGGGGCCTGGGTAGCTCAGCGAGTAAAGACACTGATTACCACCCCTTGAGTCGTGGGTTCGAATCCAGGGCATGCTGAGTGACTCCAGCCAGGTCTTCTAAGCAACCAAATTGGCCCGGTTGCTAGGGAGGGTAGAGTCACATGGGGTAACCTCCTCGTGGTCGCTATAATGTGGTTCGCTCTCGATGGGGTGCATGGTGAGTTGTGCGTGAAGGCCGCGGACAATAACATGAAGCCTCCACACGCGCTATGTCTCCGCGGTAACGCGCTCAACAAGCCACGTGATAAGATGCGCGGATTGACGGTCTCAGATGCGGAGGCAACTGAGATTTGTCCTCCGCCACCCGAATTGAGGCGATTCACTACATCACCATGAGGACTTAGAGCACATTGGGAATTGGGCAATCCAAATTTGAGGAGGAAAAGGGGAGGAAAAAAACAAAAAACAGACACATATTTTTCTTCAATCAAAGCTTTATTTATACAAAGTTTGATTTTTTACTTACCAACTGTTCTAATGCAAACTTGAAATGTCAACATTGCATCAGAGAAAAATTCTTACTGAAGAAGGAAATGTGAAAACATAAAATACCAAGCGAAATATGTGTGTTTGTAGCCTACAGTTTAAATATAATTTAAGTAAGTACACTTAAGAAATGTGAGTATTTGGTATTTTCATCTTAATACATTTCAGTTCAGTTATCAAGGTAATGTTAAACAAAGAACTGTTACCTTAGTAATAAAAAAATTAAAAAAATAAAAATACTGTATATCAGTCTCTACCTTGTGTAAAAGCAAATAACAAGCCTTTTACTCTTGTAGGAGTTATCAAAATATAAATGTAAATTGTTACCTAATATTCAACACCTGCACCCCCTTGCCCCAGTCAATGGTGAAACGTTGGATTGCCAACTGGTCAGACAGTGGGGAGTCCTGCCATAGATTTCTTCCTACTTCTCACACTGAATTGTTATTGAGCAATATATTTCTTTTTCCCGTTGTTGCAGCACTCTTGCTCAGTCCGAGTGACTAAAATGGCTGCTTTCATCCATGAAGCAATGCTTTTAAAATCAGGGGGGAAAAACCCCAATTCGATTATTATAAGTGGCGTTGGTAACATTTTACAATAAGGTTCTGTTTATTAACAACATTAGTTAACATGAACTAATAATGAACAATACTTTTACAGCATTTATTAATCTTGGTTAATGTTAATTTCAGCATATACTAACACATTTTTTAAATCAAAAGTTGTATATGTTAACATTAATGTACTATGAACCAACAACGAACAATTGTCTTTTTAGTAACTAACATTAAGTTACTAAAAGATTCATAAATGCTGTAAAAAATACTGTATATTGTGTTAGTTCATGACACCTAATGCATTAACTAATGCTAAAATATGGAACTGTCATGGTACGCTAACTGCGTGAAGAGAAGAAGACCCAAATGTTAGAGAACAAAGATGGGCTTTTACTGAAAAAAATACAAAAATAAACAAAACTCTCACGAGGGAGGGAAACCCTTGGCCCGATGGTGGGCTTGAGGTCCAAGGCCATTGGCCCGGCTGGCCAGTTGATAGCCCTGGCTCGCACTGGCCTCAATAGTGCAAAAAGTAGCTATTGACATTTCTGAACTCTTTACACACCACCATGTGGGTGAATATTTCTATACAGTGGCTGTGCCGCGTTTGGAAGGTTGCGTCATCCGGAGGTCGCATTTGTCGGTCGCATACGTCATCGAGGCTGTCTCATTTCAGAAAAGCGAGTAGGACACTTCGAATGCAGCATTCGAATGTGACCTTTTTCCACAGGAATTTGGAGGATGCATGAGGTGTATCCTTTGTGAGAACTCACAACCCACAATTCTTTGCTTCAACGGAAATGTCTAAAAAAAAAATATATATTTTTTTTAATTTGCCTGTAAATATGATGTTCAAAAATTATAAATGTATAATTATATTAAAATATAATTAAAATAGAGTATTAGACTAAAAGTACACCTGTAAAATCTATTTTCTTTTCTCTTTACATCATTATAATTCTTCTAAAATGTACCTCATACATTCCCTTCCAGGGGGACTTTGTTCCCTTCTCACTCAAAGCACTCATGCTTGTTAAAGAGTGGCGTGCTGTCATAGCAACCATGTTACATTCCGTTTCCATTTGTCCTATGAAGTCCGTCTTGTTTAAACAAGGCTTGTTTAAAGGAGGACACTCCATATACTGCAGCCTTCAAAGGACGCATCCTACCTAGCACGCAGCCTTCCAAACGAGACACAGCTACTGTTTCACTACCCTGCATGGATTCATTGTTTTATTTCCTAACCATACTTGGTTATTGAAGTTTTTCCTTTTCCTTCCTATTTTTCAGTATGAAGAGGAAACTATGTTGATGACTTTCAACTATTCTATTGGCTTGTAGGCATTGCCTTGTGCATGTAAATCAGTAGCATGGTGCTGTGGTATACGATTCCTATAGCGTCAGCTACTGACCGACTTGAAAGGGAACGTCTCGGTTACCACTGTAACATTAGTTGCCTGAAAGGAGGGAATGAAATGCTACTTCTGAAAGGAGTTCCCATTGCGTCAGCTACTGACATAGTGTCTATTCCCTCCTTTCAGGGAACTATGGTTACATTAGTAACTGAGACGTTTTATGCTTTTATGTTTGTGTCAACATTATACTGTATAACAAACAGCAACACAACCTGCAGCATGCCATCTTTTATTGAAAACTATCCTAACAAGTGCAATGCATTACAACAAACACCTTCAGCGAGAACAGATAAAACAAACTCAGACTGCTCTATGAAACACACTAAAGCTGCTGTGTGCCCTTCAGTGTCAAACAAAAATGCAACCTTACACACACCGAAAGAGACCCAATGCATTAGTCATCTCAGACAACAAATGGAGTGTATAAATGTAGAAAATCTATTGAAAATCACACTGGTTAGAAACAGCATGTCCTCTTTTCAAGATGTAGGCTTGAAAGTAAAAACATTCATTTATTTCTTTGTTATTCACTTCTTTGTATATTACTCTACAGTTATTTGTTATTTGAACATATACGTATAACCAACAAGATACAATTCAAAACTGCTTTTGAGGCAAGGCATGCTTCTCCATATAAAATGGTTTCTTTTCACAAATGGAACTGGCATGCCATTTTCAATAACAGTGGAGTTTACGCCCTCTGTCTAAAAGAAACGTTTGTTTGGCATAATGAAGGACACGGAGAAATGCTGAAGTAACTAGTATTCTGGTGTCCACATAAACATGAATCTGCAAACAGAGATAAAAAGTTATCTGAACACAATACAAATCAGTCATGTTATGGATGCAATGTTTACCTCAGGAACATTCTCTGTTTTATGAGTTACAGTTCCTAACATTTAAGGAAAACCTTAAGGAAAAAGAGAGATACATTCCAAAGCACAATTTCTTTTTCTTTTTTTTTTTTATGGAACACAGTACAGGTAGGGTAAAACAGGGCTAAAGGCCCCCTGGGGTAAAAGGCACTTTTGATTTTATTTTCTCCCAAAACACTAAACAGCAACAAAACCTATAGGACCACAGTACCTCCATAACACCTGTTTGTCACTTTACACTGCGAAATAATCCTTATCCATGAGTTCAATGTATAAATTTGTTTTAAAGATTTAATCTTTTTTTTTTTAAATGTTGCAAATATATTTAGCTAATGTGAATCCCTCAAATTATTGAAATTATTTTTTTCAAGGTGATTAAATCTAAGTTTTTTTTTTTTTTAATAGCTGTCCAAAAAGTGAAAGGATTGTATTTCTGGATACTCACAGTGCAGATTATTTTGTTTATAAAATACTTGATGTTACGAAATGCCAAATGGCAATTTTGTTACTCAAAAAAGCATCTTGTTTTTAAAAAAAATATTTGCATAAGTTGACAAAATTGCCCTATAACTATTGCCTTATATTTACACCATATCACTATAACCCCCCTGGGGGCCTTTTTGCCCATGTGTGGAGTAAAAGGCTCCCTCGTCACCTCGTCAAGAGATTTTAATCAAAACAACCTACCATTACTTTTACTTTTCACAACAAATTATGTTGCTCCATCAAACTTTGTGACCAGAAAAAAGCACATTTGACTTAAGGTGTGCCTTTAGCCCAATTGTATCCTACTGTTTATAATTTGTATTTCTATTTTATAATAAATAATTTTATATTGTATAGATGTACATCTTAAAGAATTCAATAAAATTGTGAAACTGATCTAAATACAATCAATTGCAAATTGTAAGATTATTAATCAGAAAGCAATTTCCAGTACTTATTTGACCATGCCCATGTAGTGTATTAAACAGTTTGTTGGGCTTTAAATAATTCAAGCCTTAGTGAATCTAATGATTACATAACCATAACATTAAGCATGTAATAATAATAATAATAATAATAATAATAATAATAAAAATAAAAAGAATGTGTTAATTTATATAGTATTTAACAATTATAGTAGTATTGTGGTAATGCCTTTTATTTGTGATAATTTAAAAAAGTGAGTAGAATGTTTGTTTTTCTGTATTTGTTTTTCTTTTTACTGGGGGTGCTTAATTATCATGAATTATTTTTATTTGGTTTTTTAAATAGGCCAATTTTTTATTTCTGCCGTTTAACTTTTTTCTTTCTTTTTTTATTGTGGGGTGTCATATATATGTTCTTGACACATTTTGTGAGATTCGCCCATCTATTGTTTAGCACCAGAAATAGAATCATCACTCAAGATAGTCATTAATACTACATTCATTACATTCAGATCTGGCATTTTTGATGCCGCAATTGTTTTCTAAAATACTGTATGGAAATATGGTATGCCAACTCGAAAAAAAAAAATTAAAAAAAAAATTAAAATTTTTTTTGCATTGCTATCTGTGTTACCAAACCCTCAGTGAAACGACCTTTAGATAATTTGTGTGCAGTTTCCAAAAATACATCCAACAAGAGAAAATTGGGTTGAAACAAACAAAATATGATCAGTTGTCTTATAAATAGATTGCTTTCACAGGCTCTTAGTACTCTGTCCTTTTTATCCTGTGCTACTATTAGACAACATCCTTCACATTACTGAGAAAACACAAATAAGCTTTGGCCAGCCAGTATAGCAATCAGTTCTCTCCATCAAAGTAAGTGAATGAAAAGATGTTGAAATGTTTTTAATTAAAGTTAATGAAACACTTTTGACATGAAGTGATAATCATTGCTGTGGCAGATGTTGAGGGAATTACAATGCGTGGGTGTAGTCATATTTTCATAGTCATATTCACAATTCATTTGAAACACTGGATGAAACAGATGTTGTGAGTTACACTTTCACCAGTGAGTTGCTTGCTATGTGTGGAATATCATACAACCATACTACTCTTACTATTAATGCAGTATATAGTATGTGTATACTGTGCATAGTATGTGAATTTTCTGTATGCAGGAAATCACCAGATTACCTACATTTACCAAAATGTGCAGTGAACCGCAAGGTTGGCAACTTCCATTCCACAATTGAATCAGTATTTGATCAGACTGTCAAGAGTTTACACAAACATGGATTTAGAAAATGCTAAATAAATAACTTTATTCCAAGATGATAACTGGATGCCACTCAATAAATTAAAGATGAAATGAAAATCACATAAATATATTAGTAATTTGGTGAAAAATGGAAAATTCACCAACGCTGCATACAATCCATATTTGTTAGTTAAACATGTTTATGTTAGTGAATTCCAAACATTCATAAATAGGGTGTACGTGTGCGCTCATTCACAATTACCATAATCCACATCCATGAAAAACATATAAGGAAGGCATCAGACTAACTAATACATATGAATAGGAAGCTTTTAACATCTATGCGGAACAGTAACCCAAAAGTTCCCTATCTGTCACTCACTCGATGTTGTGTCGATGTAGTGACACTAGGGGTCACACTTGGGAGCCCGAGACACCTCTGGTCTTTGATAAAAGGCCAATGAAAATTGGCGAGTGGCATTTGCATGCCACTCCCCCGGACATATGGGTATAAAAGGAGCTGGTATACAACCACTCATTCAGATTTTCTCTTCGGAGCCGAACGGTCATGCTCACTGAGCTGAATACTACTGTTCATTCACTTCTGCTGAATCTGACGGCGCATTTCAGTGGCTTCTCCCCCCTCTGCACTGGTGCACTGCAGAGAATGCCCCTGGGCGCTTCGGCAGAAATAAGAGTATATTTCTCTAAAAGAGCGGCACACACGGAATGTCTTTCTAAAGATGCTTTTCCGATTGTGTGTTATTCCTGGTTGCGCTCGTTATCTCTCGCCTTCTGACGGTCACGATCACTGTCTTTCGTCTCTGGGCACTGCTCACGTGGAGACAGCGTTCGTGGATGGTCATGTTCTCATTGTGAGAATATGTCCGTGGCAATGCTGCGGTCGTGGCTCACCTCCATAAGAAAGCAAGCCACCCCAGAGGCTCCCGCCTCGGTCCTTTTACCCACGGGTATGAGGCCAGCGCGGCTAGCACTGGGGGTGATTTGGGGACCCCAATGGGACCGCCTCCGCCGGGTATCCCCCCGCGGACCTCCCATTCCCCAGCACGCTCGTCTGCCCTGATCGGGCTTCCGGATGTGTCCGCCGGCTCGTCTCATGGCGAGTTCGACCTCTTATTCGGAGCCCGCGAAAGTGATGAGCTCTCGAGGGTAGCATCGGAGAGCGGGCTTGTCCAGTTGGAAGCCTCAGCTGGGCTCCTCCCTTCGGGGATGATTGCCCAGTCACAGGCTGACACGGAGATGACGACATGCTTTCCCGGGCAGCCGTGAGCATCGGCTAGAGTGGAACTCACTGCTCTTCCCTGAACCCTCGTGGCTCGCTGACTGGTTTCTGGGCTCGCGGCGCCGCTCAAAGCCACACCCCGCCCCTGTTCCTTTCTTCCCGGAAGTGCATGAAGAGCTGACAAGGTCGTGGGAGGCACTTTTTACTGCCCGGTCCTGATCTTTTCAGCTTCCCCGCCCTCACTACCCTCAATGGTGGGGCAGCCAAGGGCTATTCAGCAATCCCCGGTGGATAAAGGTGCTCGCAGTGCACCTACGTTGTCGTCGTCCCTGACAGCCAAAGCCTACAGTGCTGCTGGACAAGCCACCTCCGCCCTGCACGCCATGGCTCTCCTGCAAATCCGCCAAGGCGCTAAAGGAACTGAACGAGGGTTGTTCCACCCCGGGATTGATGCAGGAACTGCGCTCGGTGACCGACCTCGCTCTCCGAGTGACGGAGGTCACGGCGCGGTCTCTCGGGCAGATGATAGCCACACTAGTGGTCCAGGAGTGCCACCTTTGGCTCAACCTGGTCGAGATGGGTGAGGCCGACAAGACACGATTCCTTGCTGCCCCCATTTCCCAGGCAGGCCTATTCGGTGACACTGTCGAGGACTTTGCCCAGCAGTTTTCGATGGTGGAGCAGTAGACGAATGCTAACCGGCATATCCTGCCTGGCACGGCTCAAGATCCCACACCCCGTCTACTCATCGCCAAGGGCGTCCCCCTGCGGTGACTTCGGCCCGGCCCCAGCACGGAGCCCACCGTAGGAAGCAGACGCCACCCGTCTCGCGGCCGCCCAGAACCCATGAAAGGCTTCAAAGCACCCTTAAGATGGGCAACCCAGGGACAATGACACCCACTGTTCTGGAGCTGGTAAGCGGATCTCTCCATCTGTTTGTTACCTTTTGCATTTAATTGCGCTGCATGCCCAAGTGGCTACAATACTCAAGAGCTCAGCAAGAGCGGTTTCCTTGTTCCCTGGGTCACATATCTGGTGTGCACGGCCGTCATCATGACCACCATCCACCACTCTATTTGGCAGGTCTCCCGCCCCTGTGCGCCCAGCTGTGGCACAAATCCACCCCCAATGTGACAGTTTCCACGGGTCACGAGGACAGGCCTATTCCACCCCGTCCCAGGCTGTTCCGGGGGTGGTCACAAGGAGCCAGGTAAGTGCTTCGATGTCCTTAGACTCAGCACGGCCATGACGTGTTGTGGCACCTCGAGCTCTGCCCCGCTGTGAGGCCCCACCTGCCGGTATGTCCGATGACGTTGTCCCTTTGGTCCCCCTTGCGCGGAACTTGGACGCATGGCTTGCGCTTTCCAATCTGTCGCGAGGGCTGATCGGGACCATCCGACTCGGCTGCGCGATTCACTTCGCTGGGCGTCCGTCCAGGTTCAGCAGTGTCCACTTCACCTTGGTGGAGGACAAAAACGCTGATACCTTGTGCGGAGATCGCTACCCTCCTACGGAAGGGTGTGATAGAACCTGTCCCTCCAGCTGAGATGAAGAAGGGGTTATTCAGCCCCTACTTCATCGTACCGAAAAGAGGCGGTGGGTTGCGGCCAATCTTGGACCTGTGAGTTCTGAACTAGGCTTTACACAGACTCCCGTTCAAGATGCTGACGCAAAAACACATTCTGGTGAGCGTCCAGCATCAAGATTGGTTCATAGCGGTAGACCTGAAGGATGCGTACTTCCACATCTCGATCCTTCCTCGACACAGACCCTTCCTGCCGTTTGCGCCCAAGAGTCAGGCGTATCAGTACAAAGTCCTCCCTTTCGGCCTGTCCCTGTCTCCTCGCGTCTACGAAGGTCGCAGAGGCTGCCCTTGCCCCGTTAAGGGAGGTGGGCATTCGCATTCTCAACTATCTCGACGACTGGCTAATCCTAGCTCATTCTTGAGACATGTTGTGCGCACACAGGGACCTGGTGCTCTCACACCTCAGCCGACTAGGGCTTCGGGTCAACTGGGAAAAGAGCAAGCTCCTCCCAGTTCAGAGCATCTCTTTTCTCGGTTTGGAGTTGGACTCAGTCTCGTTGACGGTGCGCCTTATGAACGAGCGCGCCCAGTCGGTGCTGGCCTGTTTGAAGGCGTTCAAACAGAAAACAGCGGTTCTACTGAAACTTTTTCAGAGGCTCCTGGGGCATATGACACCAGACTCGAGTCCTGAGTTGGGCATGGCGCCATGGGACATGTCGCGTGGTCATCACGCCGGTCTGTCACCGTCTTTTCAGCCCTTGGACCGACTTCTAGAACTGGTCTCCAGGCGCGTCGTGGTCATGACAGATGCCTCCAAAACGGGCTGGGGCGCTGTTTGCAATGGGCACGCAGCCGCCGGCCTCTGGACAGGTCCACGACTGCATTGGCACATCAACTGCCTCGAGTTGTTGGCAATTCTGCTAGCCCTGAGGAGGTTGCGGCCGTTGATCCAGGGCAAGTACTTTTTAGTTCAGACAGACAACACAACCTAAGCGGTCTACCACCCGCGGTGGTAGACACAATCACTCAGGCTAGGGCCCCCTCTACGAGGCGCCTGTATGCCTTTAAGTGGCATCTGTTCGCTAAGTGGTGTTCTTCCCGACACGAAGACCCCCAGAGATGTGCAGTTGGATCAGTGCTTTCCTTCCTGCAGGAGAGGCTGGAAGGGAGTCTGTCCCCTTCCACCTTGAAGGTGTACGTTGCTGCCATAGCAGCACACCACGACGCAGTCAACGGTAAGTCCTTTGGGAAGCACGACCTGATCATCAGGTTCCTAAGAGGCGCCAGGAGGCTAACTCCCTCCAAACCATGCCTACGGATCTCTCCATAGTTCTTCAGGGTCTACAAAGAGCCCCCTTTGAGCCTTTGCAGTCAGCCAAGCTTAAGGCACTCTCCTTGAAGACTGCCCTCCTGACTGCGCTCACTTCCATCAAGAGGGTAGGTGACCTGCAAGCGTTCTCTGTCAGTGAAACGTGCCTGGAATTCGGTCCAGGTTACTCTCACGTGATCCTGAGACCCTGACCGGGCTATGTGCCCAAGGTTCCCACCACCCCTTTAGGGACCAGGTGGTGAACCTACAAGTGCTGCCCCAGGAGGAGGCAAACCCAGCCCTGTCGTCGCTGTGTCCGGTGCGTGCTTTACGCATCTATTTGGATCGCACGCAGAGCTTTAGAATCTCTGAGCAGCTCTTTGCCTGCTTTGGTGCACAGCAGTCTCCAAGCAGAGGATCGCCCACTGGATCATTGACGCCATAACTATGGCATATGTCGCCTAGGACATGCCGCCCCCGGTAGGGCTACAAGCCCATTCTACCAGGGGTGTAGCGGCTTCCTGGGCCCTGGCCAGGGGTACCTCTCTAACAGACATTTGCAGAGCAGTGGGCTGGGCAACACCCAACATCTGTACAAGGTTCTACAACCTCCGGGTGGAACCGGTTTCGTCCCAGGTAGTGGCATGCAACACAAGCGGATAAGCCCGGGATAGCTGGCCGGGTGTATTGCTTGCACATAGCGCTTTCCACCTCCCTTGGAGCTGAAGATGTGCGCCATTAATTCCCAGTAGTGTTCACAAACTTTGTTCCCTGGTTGACTTCCTCCGAGCCCTGTGGCAGTCGAGTTTTCGGAGAGACTTGATGCCAGCCCAGTACACGCGCTAACTAAGAGCCCTGTTCTGGGGTAGGTGCTCCGCATGTGGCGGTTCCCTGTAAGGCTAACCCCATGCGATTATATATATTCTGCTAATTCGTTTCCCTGTTGGCAAACTGCGTCTTCCTTGGGCAGAGCCCCTCTGCCCCAGTCTCCATGTTTGTAGTAACTCCTCCGCCATTGGGCAGGATCTACCTTGAAGACTCCCCACATGGTTGGAAAGACCATGTGACGTATTTTTCCACTTAAATATCCCCCCCTCTCTTTGGGTGAGGTTTGGTCTCCGCGGTGTCTTCCCCTTGGGAGGGACACCCCCCGACTAGACCTGGCAGCCCAGTCGGATAATCCCCTTTCTTTTTTAGAAAGAAGGGGAAAAGAGGCCACGACTGGGTTAAGCCTGTCTCTATCTTTTGGGTAGTCGACTTGTCCCCAAAAAGGGCCGTTTGACACTCATAAATATGTTGGGGGAGGTTACATGTCAACCTGGTGTGCTGGCTATGAGGCACACAGTAGTCTGCCCACCACACACCGCCAGTTCACGTAACACAGTTCAGCCAATTGTGGCATTTCGTATAGGGACCCCTAGTGTCACTACATCGACACAACGTCGAGTGAGTGACAGATAGAGAACGTCATGGTTACTTGTGTATCCTCTGTTCCCTGATGAAGGGAACGAGACATTGTGTCCCTCCTGCCACAACGCTGAACTAGCCGCTGAAATGGCCAGACCTAATATCGGCTCCTCAGCATAAAACCTGAATGAGTGGTTGCATACCAGCTTCTTTTATACCCGTATGTCTGGGGGAGTGGCATGCAAATACCACTCGCCAATTTTCATTGGCCTTTTATCAAAGACCAGAGGTGTCTCGGGGTCCAAAGAGTGACCCCTAGTGTCACTACATCGACACAACATCTTGTTCCCTCCATCAGGGAACGGAGGTTACACAAGTAAACATGACGTTTTTATGAATAAATTACATTCACATCATAACATTTTGATTTACCAAACACACGTGTGCTCAGTCTCAAAGAAAGTGAGGAATTAACTGTTATCATCGCATGCTTTTGCTATCATCGGGAGATCTTTTGTGACTCAAACCGTCCAAGAGATCAATAAAAATTGTTTGACATGAAGCTCTAGTGAAAAAATGCACCATGTTCACACCGACAGGAGGAGGTCCACCACCATTAACCTTATTTGGTTCAGTTGAGAGCATCCCCAGAATCATTGGTGAAAGTTCTTAAATCTTGATGGTAACAGTGATATTGCAACTTGCAACTGGAAGAATCTTCAGAGATAGGAATAGAATGCCTGAAGAAGGACTTTAGCTAAACGTTTCAACCTAATATATATTTGCAAGCTACGACAGTTTGCCGGGATTTTTCAATAGAAAAATTCATTACATTGTGTGCGCACCTGCTTGCGATGTGTTTATTTAGGTTTAACAGCAGTAGCATAGACCATGTGTTACCAACTGAAGGCAGTTTATTGATTAGTGAAACCTAAATTTTACAGCTCATATCAAATCAAAGAAACTGTCAAACTAGAAATGTTAGAAGGTATTGATTTTTTCAAGAAACAAATCTCATGACATGTCATACCTAGTACTTCTGTTCGAAAAACAAGATAAACTTTATGAAGAACAGTTGGGAATAAACTATACAAGAATAGTTTATTCCCAATTTAGCTTCATACATAATTTTTCACACATTTTTTCATCAAGGTTTTAAATTAATAAATGTAAGCATCTTTTAACATTTTTAATTACATTATAGCCTATGTTTAAAAAAAATAAAACACAACAACCCACTTTTTACTAATTTATGTTAAAGTTAATTTCACTCATTTATATTTTTTAATTATTTAACCATTTCACTTTATTTCACGACTTAGTCAGGAGCAGGTGTACATTTTGGTGGTACCAACTAACATTTCGAAAATAAAAAATCTTTCATGAATCTGAGAATTTAAGTCGAATTTAACGACTTTCTGAATGATTTACACAAAAATGTGTTCTGCTCACGTTTCATGAATGAGGCCCAATGTTTGTAATTTGGTCATGTTACAACACTATTGTTTGAATTGTTTATAATTACATAATGTGTAGTTTCCAACCTCATAGAATCACATTACTATACCTATGTTTTTGTAAAATTATTTTTATGTGGATCATTGTACGTATCACAGCAGTTCCCTACTAAAATGGACACTAGAGGCACTACAACAACGACTTTTATTCACTGTCACACGGCAGATTATCAGTTCATTAATGTCATTTTCTCCCTGTTTCTCACACAATGCTATATTATGACATCTAAACACTTTTACTATAGTGCATGGCATGGTTGCTTCAGCAACTGCGTTTTTAATGTCACATGCTTTTTATTACACTATCAGTTTAGGTTTAAGGTTCAGGGTAAAAAAACACGATAGAGCATTAACCTTAAAAACTCATCTGTTTTGGATCAAATTTAGCTTTTAGTGCCACAGAGTGGACATTTCACCTTGGAATTGCAGAGGTTCATGGTGAGGAACCATTAGCCTTCAGATAATATTTTTAAGAGGATGGAAGGCAGTATTCAGTGTATACTGGCTAGTATTACTACTTTAACAGTAGTAGACAAACATTGTTATCACATGAACTCAATACGTTTGCATGATGAATTCAGTGAGTGGCGTGCAGTTATCATCTTGGTGATTTGTGATATTGCATTTTAAATACATTTTTCTTAAGCACAGTGCAATGCGATATGTCACACATGCAAAGTCAGTGGGTATGGCCATGAAGTTTTGGTATTTTTGTGAATAATGCAGTAAGTCTTCGTGGCGTTAATGGGTTGGCGAAATAGTGTGCGCTAAGCGGGAATGGATTTGCAATTTAATTCTTAGGTTCTTCCCAAGTAATTGTTCTGTCAGTAACCTATGATATATTCCAGTCCTTGTCAAGCAATGGCGATATAAATGAATACAGCCCATTCATAAGAATTTTATAGTGTAAATGGGCTATATACAATGCATTAGAAAAATAGAAATATGGACTATTTGTGTCTTATGTTCTTTTGCGCTTTTACTATGTCCTTGTTGAATGTCAGGGATATTTTTTATGACAGTGACAATATCCTTATATATGACACACAATTCATGGCTAGTATTTCAAGTGATCAATAGCTCTTTGATACCATCTGCTGGTGAATCCCAAAACTGCGAATGCATGGACTGAGTTTAGATTTTGCACTGAGAAAAGACGTGGATCTCAGATGTCTCAAAGGGATAGATCATCCAAAAATGAAAAACACTCTCATCATTTAGTCACGATCATGCCATTCCAGATGTGTCTAACTTTCTTTCTGCTGATGAACACAAACAAAGATTTTTAGAAGAATATTTCAGCTCTGTAGATCCTCACAATGCAAATAAATGGGTGCCAAAAATTTGAAGCTCCAAAATGCACATAAAGGCAGCATAAAAGTAATCCATAAGACTCCTGTGGTTAAATCTTTATCTTCAGAAGCGATATGATATGTGTGGGTGAGAAACAGATAAATATTTAAGTCAGTTTTACCATACATTCTTCTCCCTGCCCAGTAGGTGACAATATGCATGAAGAATACAAATTGCCAAAAACAAAGAAAGAATGTGAAAGTGAAAGTGGAGATTGACAGTAAAAAGGACTTAAATATTGATTTCCAACCACATCTATCATATCGCTTCTGATGATAGGGATTTAACCATTGGAGTCTTATGGATTACTTTAGTAAGCCAATCTGATTTAATATTGATCTTATTGTAGTTAAAACGCACTGTTCATACTGTTCATATTGCTTTTGAGGTTTGCTGATGATTTGACCTGTAGTAGACCACAATAATTGCACAATATTCTGAAAATTTCCTTTGTAATGATCTTTGTTACACTTAACATGACTGTGGTGACAGTGCATTGATCTATCAAAGACATTTTGATGATTCGATTATGGAATTTAAGAATTTATTATAATTACTATATTAATAATACCCAATGTGACCGTCTCATATTACACTAACCTTCTCGCAACAGACACCGAGTGGAGCAAGTGAGATTGAAGGGAAAGAAAGCGCACTTTAAAATAAAGAAAGTTTATGCTGCTGAGATCACCCCGTGAACCTACATAAGATCAAATGGATGGATGGATAGATGGACGCTGCAGAGTTCAGCTTTCTGTGTCATTATTCAAAACTGTTTGCATCCATTTGACCAAAGTAGGTTTATTGCTGTTCTCTTCTCCCCGATTACGATATGTTCCCTATCTGTCACTCACTCGATATTGTGTCAATGTAGTGACACTGGGGGGTCACCCTTTGGAGCCCCAAACACCTTTGATCTTTGAGAAAAGGCCAATGGGAATTGCAGAGTGGAATTTGCATGCCACTTTCCCGGACATACGGGTATAAAAGGAGCAGGCTCGCAACCACTAATTCAGATTTTTTTCTTCAGAGCCGAGCGGTTGTGTTCAGCGAGCTGAATCCCTCTGCCATTCCATTCACCTCTAAAAAGCTGTTGGATTTACGCTGCATTACAGCGGTTTCTCCCCCTCGTGCACCAGTGGAGTGCAGAGAACGCCCCTGGGTGCTTCAACAGTCTAAAAGAGTATACAGTGCATCCGGAAAGTATTCACAGAGCTTCACTTTTTCCACATTTTGTTATGATACAGCCTTATTCCAAAATGGATTAAATTCATTATTTTCCTCAAAATTCTACAAACAATACCCCATAATGACAATGTGAAAGAAGTTTGTTTGAAATCTTTGCAAATTTATAAAAAATAAAAAACGAAAAAAAAAATCACATGTACATAAGTATTCACAGCCTTTGCTCAATACTTTGTTGAAGCACCTTTGGCACCAATTACAGCCTCAAGTCTTTTTGAGTATGATGCTACAAGCTTGGCACACCTATTTTTGGGCAAGCTCCATCAGGTTGGATGGGGAGCGTCAATGCACAGCCATTTTCAGATCTCTCCAGAGATGTTCAATCGGGTTCAAGTCTGGGCTCTGGCTGGGCCACTCAAGGACATTCACAGAGTTGTCCCGGAGCCACTCCTTTGTTATCTTGGCTGTGTGCTTAGGGTCGTTGTCCTGTTGGAAGATGAACCTTCGCCCCAGTCTGAGGTCCAGAGCGCTCTGGAGCAGGTTTTCATCAAGGATGTCTCTGTACACTGAAAAACATCCCCACAGCACGATGCTACCACCACCATGCTTCACTGTAGGGATGGTATTGGCCAGGTGATGAGCGGTGCCTGTTTTCCTCCAGACATGACGCTTGCCGTTCAGGCCAAAGAGTTCAATCTTTGTTTCTCATGGTCTGAGAGTCCTTCAGGTGCCTTTTGGCAAACTCCAGGTGGGCTGTGATGTGCCTTTTACTGAGGAGTGGCTTCCGTCTGGCCACTCTACCATACAGGTCTGATTGGTGGAGTGCTGCAGAGATGGTTGTTCTTCTGGAAGGTTCTCCTCTCTCCACAGAGAAATGCTGGAGCTCTGTCAGAGTGACCATCGGGTTCTTGGTCACCTCCCTGACTAAGGCCCTTCTCCCCCGATCGCTCAGTTTGGTCAGGCGGCCAGCTCTAGGAAGAGTCCTGGTGGTTCCAAACTTCTTCCATTTACGGATGATGGAGGCCACTGTGCTCATTGGGACTTTCAATGCTGCAGAAATTTTTCTGTACCCTTCCCCAGATCTGAGCCTCGATACAATCCTGTCTCAGAGGTCTACAGACAATTCCTTGGACTTCATGGCTTGGTTTGTGCTCTGACATGCACTGTTAACTGTGGGACCTTATATAGACAGGTGTGTGCCTTTCCAAATCATGTCCAATCAACTGAATTTACCACAGGTGGACTCCAATCAAGTTGTAGAAACATCTCAAGAATGATCAGTGGAAACTGGATGCACCTGAGCTCAATTTTGAATGTCATGGCATAGCCTGTGAATACTTATGTACATGTGATTTTTTTTTAAGAAATTTGCAAAGATTTCAAACAAACTTCTTTCACATTGTCATTATGGGGTATTGTTTGTAGAATTTTGAGGAAAATAATGAATTTAATCCATTTTGTAATAAGGCAGTAACATAACAAAATGTGGAAAAAGTGAAGCGCTGTGAATACTTTCCGGATGATGGCCATGATCGCTGTCTCACGTGCTTGGGCGCTGCACACATGGAGACAGCGTTCATGGACAGGTCATGTTCTCACTGCGAGAACATGACCATAGCAACGTTGTGGTCGTGGCTTTCCTTTGTCAGAGGGAAAGCCACCCCAGCGGCTCCCCGCCTCGGTCCTTCTACCTACGGGTATGAGGCCGCATCGGTTAGCACTGGGGGCGATTTGGGGACCCCAGTGGGAGCCGCTCCGTCGGGTAATTCCCCACGGACCTCCATTCCCCAGCCTGTTGGCTCGTCTCAGGGCGAGATCGTTGTCTCATTCAGGGCTCCTGGCGAGGACTCGACTGGGCTCCCACCTTCGGGTGCGGTCACCCAGTCACAGGCCGATGCGGAGCTGGCGGCCATGCTTGCCTGGGCGGCTACGAGTGTCGGGCTGGAGTGGAACCCTCCGCCCTGCCCTGGACCCTTGCAGCTTGATGATTGGTTCCTGGGCTTGGAGTGCCGCTCACAGCTGCATCCCGCTCTGGTCCCTTTCTTCCCGGAGGTGCATGAGGAGCTCACGAAGTCAAGGTGGGCAGCTTTCACTGCCCGGACCCGATCTCTGAGGCCACAAAGCGCCACCACCGGAGACTCCCGTCCAGGGTCTATAGGTTTACGTCGTCACTGGTGACTAAAATTTACGGTGCCGCTGGACAGGGAGCCTCCGGCTTGCACGCCATGGCTCTCCTGCAAGTGCACTAAGCCAAGGCACTGAGAGAACTGCACATGGGTAGTTCTGACCCGGGATTGATGCAGGAGCTTCACTCGGTGACTGATCTCACCCTCCAGGCAACAAAGGTATAGCAATGCCACCTTGATGGTCCAGGAGCGGCACCTATGGCTCAACTTGATCGAGATGAGGGAGACTGACAAGGTACGGTCCCTTGACACCCCCGTCTCCCAGGTTGGCCTATTCAGCGACACCGTTGTGGACTTTGCGCAGCAGTTCTTGGTGGTTAAGAAGCAGACAGAGACCATCCAGCATATCCTGCCTCGGCGTGGATCAAGATACCACACCCGGTCTGCTCGTCACCAGGGGCATCCCCCTGCGGACTGCCCCCAGCGTAGAGCCCCACACAGGAAGCAGACGCCCCCCATCTCATGGCCTGCTGCCAAGAACCCTAGGAAGGCTTCTAAGCGCCCCTGAGACAGGCGACCCAGGGATGTGGAGACCCGCTACAGGCCTGGAGGTGGTAAGCAGACCACTCCATCCCCCGGTGGAGGGCTGGGAATTGAATCTTTTGTAGCCGTTTCCTTTGATTTCACCGCATGCCCGAGGGGCTGCGGTACCCAAATTTTCAGAAAAAGAGAGGTTTCCTCATTCCCTGGGTCACACATCCGGTGTTTACGGCCGTCATTATCACAATTGCTGGACACCGCACATTTACAGCAGCCACGGCACTGCAGAGGCGGGCCCCCACCACTGCGCGTCCAGCTGCAGCATAAACACACCCACACCCGTGCGGTTGTGATGGATTATGTGGACGGTTCCCCTCCTCCCCATTGCTGAATGGTCCTATGGTAGGTAACCAGAGCCAGGTAAGTGCGTCGATGTCCCCAGACTCAGCACAGCCACGAGCTCGGGGTTCAAGCCCCTTCAACGTGGCGCCTCCGGCTCCACCCCGCCGTGAAGCCCCACCCGCCGATAAGTCCAACGCGACAGATTCCCATTCAAGATGCTGACGCAGAAATGCATTTTAGCGAGCGTTCGGCATCAAGATTGGTTTGTGGTGGTAGACCTGAAGGATGCGTACTTCCATGTCTCGGTTTTAACTTGGCACAGGCCCTTTCGGTGGTTTTCCTTCGAGGGTCGGGCGTACCAGTACAAGGTCCTCCCTTTCGGTCTGTCCCTGTCACCTCATGTCTTCACAAAAGTCGCAGAGGCAGCCCTTACCCCGCCAAGGGAAGTGGGCATCCTCAACTATCTCGACGACTGGCTGATTCTAGCTCACTCTCGAGACTTGCTGTGTGCGCACAGGGACCTGGTGCTCAGGCACTTAAGGGGCTTCAGGTCAACTGGGAAAAGAGCAAGCTCTCCCCGGTTCAGAGCATCTCTTTTCTCAGGTTGGAGTTAGACTCAGTCTCTGAAGCAATTTCAGAGGCTTCTGGGGCATATGGCATCCTCGGCGCTGGTCACACCACTCGGATTGATGCATATGAGACCATTTCAGCACTGGCTTCAGACTCGAGTCCCAAGATGGGCATGGTGCCACGGGGCACATCGCATAGTCATCACGCCGATCTGCCACCGCTTGTTCAGCCCTTGGATGGACCTTGCATTTCTGCGGCCAGGGGTCCCCTTAGTGCAAGTGTCCAGGCACGTCTTGGTTACGACCGAGCATGGCTGATGTGCTGTGTGCAACGGGCACGCAGCCACGGGCACCTGGACAGGGCCGCGACTGCGTTGGCATATCAACTGCCTCGAATTGCTGGCAGTGTTGCTCGCCCTGCTGAGGCTTCGGCCGTTGATCCAGGGCAAGCACGTGTTGGTCCAGACGGAAAACAAAGCGATGGTAGCGTACATCAACTGCCAAGGTGGCTTGCGCTCGCATCGCATGTTGCAACTCACCCGCCGTCTCCTCCTCTGGAGTCAGCAGCAACTCAAGTCGTTGCAAGCCACCCACATCCCGGGCAACCTCAACAGCATGGCAGACACACTTTCGCGGCAGGTCACGCTCAGGGGAGAGTGGTCCAGCTGATTTGGAGTCAATTCGGTCAAACGCAGGTAGACCTGTTCGCTTCCCGGGAATCCTCCCACTGCCCGCTCTGGTACGCCCTGACCGATGCTCCTCTCAGCACAGATGCACTGGCACACAGCTGGCCCCAGTGGTTACACAAGTATGTGTTCCCCCCAGTGAGCCTACTTGCACAGACCCTGTGCAAGGTCAGGGAGGATGAGGAGCAGGTCATCCTAGTAGCACCCTACTGACCCACCCAGACTTGGTTCTTGGACCTCACACTCCTCGTGACAGCCCCTCCCTGGCAAATTCCCTTGAGGAGGGATCTCCTCTCTCAGGGACAGGGCACCAGACCTCTGGAATCTCCATGTCTGGCCCTTGGACGGGATGCGGAAGACATGCGGTGGTAGACATGATCACTCAGGCTAGGGCTCCATCTACGAGGCGCCTGTATGCCTTGTTTGCCCATCTCGCACCGCCAGTCCACATAACACAGTTCAGCTAGTTGTGGCATTTCGTATAGGGACCCATCTTGGTTACTTTCGTAACCTCCGTTCCCTGATGGAGGGAACAAGACGTTGTGTCCCTTCTGCCACAACATTGAACTACCCGCTGAAATGGCCGGGACCCTGTCTCGGCTCCTCAGCACAAAACCTGAATGAGTGGTTGCGAGCCAGCTCCTTTTATACCCGTATGTCTGGGGGAGTGGAATGCAAATTCCATTCGCCAATTCCCATTGGCCTTTTCTCAAAGATAAGAGGTATTTGGGGCTCCCAAGGGTGACCCCCCTAGTGTCACTACATTGACACGTCTCGTTCCCTCCATCAGGGAATGGAGGTTACGAAAGTAACCAGGACGTTTGTCATTTTAACTTAATTTATATTTGTGCTGTTGGGCCTCATGTATTCAAATAGAAGACAAAGGCAAGCCTAACACAGTCATAAAACCTAACTCAGGCCCCCATATAACAAGTCGTAATTATACTGATAAAAATCGCGCCAAAATCAAACAAAGGGAGTCCAAAACAGACTACAAATCCCATGAAGCCTTGCTCACTAAAGGATCGAACTCTCAATTCCTATTGGATGAGGCACACGACAGAACGCACCTCAACCATGACATCATCAGGAGTAGAAATACCTCTGAAATGCTTCCAGCAGCTTTGCTCGCCGCGTGTAGATGCAGCTCATCGCTGCTCTCAGGTGCAGCCTCGTGGCACAAGGAAGTAACGTCCGACTTGAAACTGTGGCCATACAATCTCCATCTCGCTGGACGAGTTGAGATTACTCTGTGTTCCACCGAACACTCTAACGGATCCGAAGGAGACCGCCGAGCAATCCACATCTTCATCCGTTTGCATGCAGAAGTGAAGAGATTAAAGATTTCTCTTCCATCTTCAATCAAGTCGACGTCGCTAATTTCTCCGCCAGCCCGCCGAGAATCAGCGGGCAGAGCGAGGAAACGGCTTCCCGTCATCACCCGAGCCTCGAGGAACCGAGTCTGAGTTAAAGCATGGATGAACACACATTCTGCATCCTCATTCGATTCAAGTAAGAGGTTTATGTCTGGGCAGAGATAGAATATTATAGTGTGTTATTCTTGTGTACCAAGGTTTTTGCTTGTACAGTTTACGGACCGCCATGTCCGCTCATTATTAATACTTAGGGTATTAATTATCACGAATTTGGTTTGCTGTATTGTGGTCTAACCACATTGGACTGTTGTGCATTTCTGCCATCGCGGGTGAGACCGGCAAACTGAGTTTATCCATTAAAGAATCGAAGACTGGGAAGGTTTATGAGCCGTCCACCGCGTCTCTGAGTGATAAACTAACAGCTGCTTCCTCTCCCAAGATCACAAAACCGGCTTTGGGGCAGTCACTTTATTCTCTCTCTGTCTCTCGTACTAACCACACACATGCGCGCGCGCGCGATCCCTCACAAACATTCTCGGACACGTTTTTGGCTAGTAGATAGCTTTGTGATAAAGCTCAGCTTTGTCCCTAAGCTATCATACAAGCGGATACACACGGTAACTGGTAGACGCCATTGACTGGTTTCTCTCCACCCACATTCGCGGCCATATTCTCTGGCCGGAAGTCTCGCGTGACACGCTCTCCATGAGAGTCACGTCCTCCATTTTGTGCATGTCCCTCCATACACACACACACACACTCGCTCTCTCACACACACACACCCTCGTGTTAGAGGATTATTTTGATTTCCATATCTAATCATATCACAGTTTAGTTTGTAGTTGTAAGTCGGAAGTTTATTGACTGCATTGTATTAATTACTAATTGATATTACTGCATAAATAAACTTTGTTATATTACAAAGAGAAGTGTTTTGGTTTGTTTTGCATACAACTGTGTCATGCTGACGGGATGTCAGTGCTCAGATTCAAGCCTTCATTCATTGTTTTTTTTCCCCCAAAAATCGATATTCTTCGGATGTCGATTTTCCTAAGAAAACAATCTAATATTGAGACTGTTATACTATCTGGTTATTAGTCCCTGATTCCAGGGTGGTGCCCCATCAATGTTAATCCTTATTAATATTCTATTGATTTTTGATAATTGATAATTATCTTTGATGATTGTTGAATTTGAATGATCAATAAGCTAGTGTTAATTTTAATTAATGTTTCATCGATGTTAACAATTAACGATTATCTTTGATAATTGTTGATTTAAAGGATTAGAAAAAGCTAGCATTGATTCTCATCAATGTTCTATTGATTTTAATAATTAATAATTATCTTTGATAATGATTGCTAATAACCAAACCCGCTCCTAAGTGCACTACATTTAATGGAGCCCCATATGAGGTTTTAATGAGTTAGATTCAATTAATTAATTTGCATATTAATTATTAACTAAAGAAATAATTATTAATTATTTCTGATAGTAACACTGATCTAAACAACCAGTAAAGCCCTACAGTGCATAGCCTTACAATAAATTGTAATTCACCTCCCTAAAATATTTTGTAAAATATTTTTTTTAAATATTCAACCTAATTAACTACATATTTACATACTGTTTTTACAATAATTTTGTGCAGAAAAATCTTGTTCTTTTACACAATCTGCTTCCATAATCAGGTGTACATTTGTAATATTTCGTTTTCACAAATTCCTCTCAATATAAAAGCTTCCAGGATTAGGGAAGACCTGTGTGTGATCCTGCTAGTTACAAGCATTCACTGAATATTACGAGATTCAACGTGTTATCACGGAGCACAAAATAAGGAGACGTTTGGAAGAAGCACTTTAGGGACTGTGGTAGTGGGGACATGGTCGAGCGCCGGCTTGTGAACGGAGAGTGAGATCGGGAGATAAAAATGGTAAGGATCATCACCTGTCAATGATTGTCTCTAACAGCTGTTTGTCATTGCAGTGAGAGTGGAGACGGAGTAAAAAGTGAGCCAGATGCCAGTAGAGGGGAGAGAGAGACCCGCACACACACCCGCTGAGCCTGTGTGGCATGAGAGTGTTGCAAAGAGAGTGTTTTTGTTTGAGTATAAAAGAAATACCTTCTTGAGTTGAAGTTCCCAGTGCCCGATTCCTCCTTTCTCACACCAGGAACCTGACCCTGTTACAGGGACATTCACCAATAAAGCAGAGGTCTGCTCTTTACTTCCAAAAGTGATTATGGTGACAGCAATGCTGCATGTGTGGTGCTACACAACTTTTAGTGCTGGCGAGAGAGCCTTTGGGTTTACACTTCTGGGATGGCATGAGGGTGAGTAAATGATGAGATAATTTGAATTTCTGGGTGAACTATCCCTTTGAGAGTAAGTTTAGAAAAAAAATATAGCTCTATTTTTAATCAACATTCCTCACGCCCATCTTAGATTTTTTTCACAGATCTCGTCACAGTGCTTTCTGGGATTGCCTTCTCCACAAAGGATACATGCATTAGCAAAGATTCTAATAACATGTTACTGTACGATTACCTTATTCAATACTATGGTATCCCCCCCCCCCCCAAAAAAAAGAAAAAAAAAAAAAAGAAAAAAAAAGCTAATATCATGGCAGTTGTTTTGTAAGGAGTTTGAGAAAAAACAAATATTTTAGAATTGAAAGACACAGAATAAATAAAGAATTATGCCAGATGAGGAAAATGACAGATGAAGTGTGTAACAAAAGAAGTGAAGTGAGGGAGTGTCTGTGGAGGAGATTGTCAATATCATGGGCCAATGATCTCAGGAAGCTAAAGTGCAGCGAGTCTATATTTATCATCTGGTTGCCACAGACAACCAGTTAGTCCACAAAAGGATTCAATAAGTACTATCTTTCCTGGGTTGTATCTCTGACAATGTGAATAAAAGCTCAGCACAACAGCAGAGATGTATCTTATAAGGTCTAAAAGAATGCATTTCTAATCTTCAGTCTGAGTGACTGTATTCATAAATAAGCCCATATGGATATTTTAAAGCAATGAGCGGTTATTTCAGTTATTTTACAACAGAAAAAACTAATTATGATGCCCAAAAACACCTCTGGGTTAAATCACTTCAACATACACAAGTGGCTTATTGCTTTTATAAATGGTGGTAACAGAATAAAGACGATAATCTGGCGTGTTGCGAGGCGATCGTCTGTGTTCCTCAAGTGCAAGGAAGGGAAGCCTGTGAAGTTTCTGGTGTCCCCAAAGGGTAAGTTGGTGCCCTGGTTACTGTAACTTTCAGAATTACAGGTTCAACAAAGATGTGAACACTTTTCAGAAACTTATAATAATGGTAATTCCAACATGATGTGAATGCAGCATATGTGTTTTATAATACAAAGTAAGCTTGTTTTAGTGGTTTGAAATATATCTTTGGGAGGGGGTATATAATAAGTAGACACTACATCTTTTAACTTTGAACCCTTTCATTATGTTTCAAAACCTCCCTGAACCTCAGGAATACTGACGCTGCTCACATTTTGGGCTGTTGATGATGACTCCTTTATCATCCAACGACTTTCCTTTGGTCTTTACAAAAAAGTACTGTGGCAATACCATAGTACAATGATTGCACTTTGAATATATACCAGGGCAATGAATAATTACCATATTCATATTCATAATCATATACCATATTATTTACTGTCCAGAAGTCTAAATCAATACCACTATGACCATTGGACCATGTCCTAAAACTAACAAAATGCCATGGTACTTTTTATGTGCTTTTCCACCATTGGTACCGAGCAGTTCTGAGCACATTCTAGAATGGTTCTGTATCATTTCCACTTGAGCACGGTCCTTTGCAGTTCAGTTACAAACTGTTCCTGGCCCAGAATTCTCAACATGGTTAGCTAACCGATTGGTCACTTGCTCAGTCATTCCATTCTAATCCTGATTTTGCAGCACCACAGCAGAAAAAGCCTAGGCAATGGAAAATGGTCTTACACTAGCTGATAACATGCATGCACACCAGCCACTGTAGCAGTACCAAACAATATAAAGGAAACAGTGCAAATACTTAACTTAGTGAAGACTGAGCTCCTCGTCTTTCCAGCCAACCCTGCTGTTGGGCACAAGATCACCTTTCAGCTAGGTTAATCTACAGTAACACCTTCCAAAATGGTCAGAAACCTAGGGGTAACCATCGATGACCAACTCAGTTTCACAGACCACATCTCAAAGACAGCCTGATCATGTAGATTTACACTCTACAACATCAGGAAGATAAGACACTTCCACTCTGAACATGCCACACAACTCCTTGTTCAGTCACTTGTCATAACTACACTGGACTACTGTAATGCTCTCATTGCAGGCCTCCCTGCATGTGCAATTAGGCCTCTGCAAATGATCAAGAATGCAGCAGCATGAGACTTCCGGTTTGGCAATATAAGAGAGGGCAGCAGAGACGAGGACCTCCAACCACACTCCTTTTAAACATATTTAAGCGTCTTCTTTTTTTATCTAATTGCTTTGCAACATAAATTGTAAGAACTAAACGTAGTTCAGAAAGCAAAATGAGCAACTCTAAACAAAAACAAAGTACCATGCCAGCAACATGGTCAGGCGCAACCCTAGTGGGCAAGTTAGCAGCTAACGATACCACTAGCAACAAGGATACACCTGAAAAAGACAAAACTGATAACTTGTCGATGAGTCAGCTAGTCTCTTTGGAATTGGAAAAACAGCGGGCCAGTTTTAAAGAGGACATGGCAAGTTTAATTTAAGATTCAATTAAGCCGTTACAAGCCTCCCTTGACATGCTACGCGAGACAGTCAGCTCGTTTCAGCACCGACTTGCATCTACTAAAGTATTGGTCGGTGAAAACTTCGAAAGGCTAGTCGCTGCGGAAGCGACGATTAAATTTTTGAAGGCACAGAATTCATCTCTTCTTGACCAAACTGACAACCTTGAGAATAGATCCAGAAGAGCTAACCTGCGTATTATCAATATTCTGGAAGGCAATGAGGATGGAAAAGACCCCATCGGATTTATATCTGGGCTGCTTAAAGATACCATGGAGAGCGTGTTTGACAAACCTCCTGAACTTGAGCGAGCACATCGTGCGCTTTGCCTTAAACCTGGAGCAGGTCAATCTCCAAGACCATTCATTGTCTGCTTCCACCGATTTCAGGAAAAGGGAAAGGCACTTCACTGGGCCAGGCGACATGATATTAAATTCAATTGAGTTTCACTGAGGCAATACCCGGATACGAGCGCAGCTTTAGCAAAGAAACGCGCCGGATTCAAAGAAGTCAAACAATCCCTCTATCAGAAAGGCATAAAGTTTCAACGTCTGCATCCTGCCTATCTCCGTGTGAAATTCGGAGAGGAAACTCACACTTTTGATTCACCTGAGGCTGCTGAAGCTTTTTACAAACAACGCATTCTTGTACAGGACTAAAGACTGGCTCTGGTTGTAATACATTGACTGTGAAGTTATATGACACAGACAATATACTTCAGGCAAAAAGGTGACTTTTTATATCTTTTTTCTATCGCTAGTTATCTAAAACCTCAAGAAAAGACTGTATGTTTGTTTCTGTTTATTGCCTTAAAGCTTATTCAGTACAATTAGTAACAATGACACTATGCTGAACTTCATGTAAATATTGTGGTTTGGGGTCTCACAAAAAGGTAGAGAGAAAAAGACTGGATAATCGGGAGCCATGCAATTTAAATGGGTTTCTGCGGCTTGTTTCAGTTGGGGAAGCAAGCATAGGAAAAATGTTGGGAAGTTTGGTTCTGTGTTACATTTATCCAAAAAGTGTTGGAAAAGTTTTGTTTTATGTTTTTAGAAGAACTTAATAGTGAGGAAACATGTATGTTGCTGATTGCATCTTTGATCTGTGTTTGCCTGTTTAAATTTATATTTGCCCATGTCTGATCTGGCCGATTTAACTAAATCTCCGGGGGGGTCAAAAGTTAGATTTGTAAACTGGAATGTCAAAGGCCTAAATAGCCCAACCAAAAGAGGCAGAATTTTTGCATACTTAAAAAAAAAAAAAAAATCTGAAATAATATATTTACAGGAAACCCACCTATGCATTGTTGATCATCTCAGAATTAGGAAATCATGGGTGGGACAAGTTTTTCATTCTAACTTTAACTCTAAGGCAAGGGGCACTTCCATATTGATACACAAAAGCATCCAATTTACTGCCTCTGCTTCTGTTGCAGATCCTCATGGAAAATATGTTGTAGTCTCTGGGATGTTATATAATGTCCCTGTCATATTAGTTAATGTATATGCTCCTAACTGGGATGATGTGAGTTTTATTAATTAGCTGGTTTCTTTATTGCAGATCTAAACTCCCATCTCATGATTTTTGGTGGTGAAATAAACTGTGTTATGGATCCATTCCTTGACCATTCTAATCCCAAATCTTTATCCCATTCTAAAATGGCCCAAGCCTTATCTACATTCATAGATCAAATGGGGGCTGTTGATCTTTGGTGATTTCTGTTTCCACACAGCAGAGTATATTCCTATTTTTCACATGTTCATTACTCCTATTCAAGAATTGATTATTTTTTATAGATAAATCTCTCCTTCCTTCTGTTGGACAAATCGAATATTTACCTATTGTGGAATCAGACCATGATCCCTTGCAATTAGACCTTATTTGCAATTTGAGGTATAACGAACAGCCTTTTTGTGGAGACTAAATTTGGCCTTGTTATCAGTTCCTGCATTTTGTACATTCGTATCAACAACTATAGATAATTTCCTATGTACACAATAGGTCAGAATCTACTTCAGCATCTACACTGTGGGAGACACTTAAAGTAGTTATCAGGGGAGAAATAATTTCATATACTTCAACTGTCAATAAAAAACGTAAACAAAAACTAGATGATTTAATTGATTCTATAAGAAGGTTAGATTGCCTGTATTCCATGTCTCCCTCACCTGAACTTTATAAGGAAAGGTTCAGTATAATCTGTTATCAACAAATAAAACTGAATGGTATTTATTACGTTCTAGAGGAGATATATATGTAGTGGACTAAAGCACTGAACTGGTAAGCGGAAGGTTGTTGGTTCAATCCCCACAGCCACCACCATTGTGTCCTTGATCAAGGCACTTAACTCCAGGTTGCTCCAGGGGGATTGTACCTGTAATCAGGGCACTGTAAGTTGCTTTGGGTAAAAGCATCTGCCAAATACATAAATGTAAATATATATATATGAACATGGAGAAAAAGCAGGATGACTTTTAGCCCACCAGTTAAAATCTAAAGCTGCCTCTCAGTTTATACCTCAAATTTGTAACAGTGATAATGATTTAATAGTTAATCCAATTGAAATTAATACAATTTTTAAGAACTATTTCTTAAATTCATATACTTCTGAAAGCCCTGAATCTAACTCTGAAATGTTGGAATTTTTAGACAATATAGATATACCCACCCTCAATTCTGTGCAGAAAACCTATTTGGATCAGCCCATACAATTAGAAGAAATTTTAACCTTGATTACATTAATGCAGAGCAAAAAAAGTCCAGGCCCTGATGGCTATCCAATAGACTTTTATAAAAAATGTGCAGATAAATTAGCCCCTATTCTTCATGATATGTTTGAGGACTCTTTGGAAAAGGGTAGCTTGCCACAAACCTTGAACGAAGCAAACATTATACTTTTATTAAAACCTGGAAAGGATCCCTTGAAATGTAATTCTTACTGGCCAATCTCTCTCCTAAACTCCGATGTAAAAATTTTGGCAAAAATCCTTGCTTTACATTTAGAAACAGTAATAGAGAACTTGATTTCAAAAGACCAAACAGGTTTTGTCAGAGGTCGACATTCTTTTAGTAATATCCGAAGATTGTTAGGGGTAATCCACTCGTCTAAACTTTCTCAGGACCCTGTCCTTCAGGTAGTCATCTCGTTAGACGCTGAAAAAGCGTTTGACAGGGTGGAGTGGAAATATTTACTCTCTGTGCTGGAAAGATTCGGCTTTGGAACATATCTTCTCTCACTGATTAAGTTATTATACTTTTCCCCAAAGCATCTGTAATCACAAATAGAGTACGTTCAAAGTCTTTTCCCCTATCAAGGGGTACAAGACAAGGATGCCCTCTTAGCCCTTTACTTTTTACTTTAGTCATTGAGCCCCTATCTATAGCGTTAAGATACTCGCAGTATTTTACTGGCATCAACAGTAGGGGCATAGAACATAGAGTATCCTTATATGCAGATGATATGCTGTTGTACCTTTCAGATCTGATCTTAGGTATTCCAAAGGTAGTTAAGATACTGAAACAATTTGGAACTTTTTCAGGCTATAAATTGAATTTTTCTAAAAGTGTTTGTTTCCCCATAAACAGTAAGGGCCTCCATATTTCAAATACTGATATACCTTTTCAGTTGTCTGTATCAGGTTTTAGATATTTAGGGATAAATATCACACAGGGATTCCCTAACCTTTACAAAGAGAACTTTGCTCCTCTAATCGACAAGTTAAAACTAGACCTCAAAAAATTTAATTTGCTGTTTCTTTCTCTTGCAGGTAGAATTAATTGTGTAAAAATGAACATTTTACCAAGGCTCTTGTACTTGTTTCAATGTATCCTGATCTTTCTAACAAAATCCTTTTTTCAGAATTTAGACAGACTGATTTCATCATTTATATGGGGTGGAAAAACACCTAGGATTCGGAAGGAATTTCTCCAAAGACAGAAATCTCAAGGCGGATTAGCGCTTCCTAGTTTCAGGTATTATTATTGGGCTGCAAATATCTCGAAAGTACTTTATTGGCTTCAGAACCCAAAAGATGTCTGGTGCATTTCAGAGGCGAATTCTTGTACTTCATCATCCCTTCCTGCTTTAGCTTTATCTAAATTGCCCCTTTGTTTTTCATTGTATACTCAATGCCCAGTCGTAGCAAATACCCTCAAGATTTGGTTTCAATTTAGACAATGTTTTGGTTTCAAAGACTTCTCCATAGCCAGCCCTATATGCAAGAATCACCTATTCCACTTGTTTAGATATTTTCAAGTGCATCATCTAATCCAAAATTATTGTCCCACATATCCCTCCACTCCTCCCAGTACAGGATTGGATACAATTTTAAACATTCCCTTGCATTTGAAGAGAGCAATTTCTAATGTATATAACACTTTAATGTCAATAAAAAAATATTAATCTTGACAAAATCCATGCAGAATTGACAAAGAATTTGGCAGTGGATATATCAGAGGAAACCTGGAATAATGCATTATTTAGAGTGAATGGAACAACCTCCTGTACTCGCTTAGGTTTAATTCAGTTCAAGGTCCTCCACAGACTTTATTACAGCAAGGTTAGGCTGTCCAAGATATATGCAAATGTAGTTGACACACGTGAGCATTGTCACTCTGCTACAGCAGACTTGGCTCATATGTTTTGGGCTTGTCCCAGATGGTTTGATTATTGGACAACTATATTTAAAATTTTGTCTGAGGCATATAGTAAGGATATCAGGCCTAGCTTTGAAATGGCTGTTTTTGGAGTACCTGAGCAAGGTGTGGTCATGTCCAAAAATTGTCAAGACGAATGTGCTTTTGCATGTCTTTTGGCTCGGAGAAGAATATTACTTGATTGGAAATCAAGTAAACCACCTTTAGTTTCACTCTGGCTTAGTGATGTGATGCTGTATTTGAAATGGGAGAAAATTGAATATTCTCTTAGAGGATCCACCAAACATTTTTATTCAGTATGGACTCCAGTGATCTCATATTTTGTAAAGGGCATAACTCTAACCCCAAACTAAAATGAATAGTGAAATTAAAAGGCCTGTGCACATTGGAACGGATAAAGCAATCAGACACAATGGGCTAATAATGATATCAATTATTTCCTCACTGTTTGTAATATCAGAACTTCGAGATTTTGTTTTTCCATTTTGGAAATTGTTTTTATTTATTATATTTATTTATTGTTTTTTTGTTTTTTTCCGGGGTGGAAAGGGGGGAAATTTTTAAAATCAAGAGAAGCATTGTTAACTCTTTCTGTATGTAATACATCACTTTTCTTCCTTCAATAAAAATTTTAATGAAAAAAAAAAAAAGAATGCAGCAGCACGTCTGGTCTTCAACGAACCAAAGAGAGAGCAGGTTACACAACTGCATATTCACTGGCTGCTGGTTGCTGCACATATCAAATTCAAGGTTCTGATGCTGGCATACAGAACAGTCACTGGGTTTTCTCCAACATACCTAAAATAATTCCTGCAGAGCTACATTCCCACCAGAAGCCTGCGGCCATCTAATGAGTGGTGCCATGAGGTACCAACACAAAGAGGCACTAAATCACTTTACTGGACTTTCGGTTTCACTGTACCTCATTGGTGAAATGACCTTCCCAACTCCATCCGTGAAACAGACTCACTCGCTGTCTTCAAAAAATGGCTAAAGACACATCTTTTCCATAAACATGCACTCATAAAAATAAAAATAGACAGATACCTTTATTCTGATGCAATTGAAACTTTTTGTACTAATGTCTCCTTAAGATGAATCGCTTATGATGTATTAATCCTCTTTTGTAAGAAGCTTTGGATAAAAGTGTCTGCCAAATGAATGAATGTAAAATGTAAATGTAAATAATGACTTGCTGAGTCAGAATTCTGATTTGAGATGATGAGTTCTCAAAACCTCTTAGAATAAGGGCCTTTTCAGACCTGTAGCTCATTTGATTGTTACAAAACAGGGGCTAAAATTGTTGCAATGTTGCATTTTCTTCTTGGTTAAGTTCGCCTTCACATGGCAACAAAATGGACCAAAACTGTTTCAATAAAAGTCACATGTGAGCTTAATGTCCCCTTGTTGGTCAGAATTTTTGCGCGCTGTTCTGGGCTTTAGTGCATCCATTAATATACCGGTTAAAATGATATTCCTGTAAAACTGTGTCAACCATTTTAACCGTAACCATATTCTACAAAATGAACCTCCAGTCAGAGGTTGCGCTGCAAATACACTTTATCCGACACACTCTCTATATCCCTCTCTCTCTCACACACACAAAATGCAGAATGAAGCCACGCTTTTTTTTTTTTTTTTTATCTGTCAAAGTTGCGGACGCCATCCCACCTATGTTCTGTCGCTTTCCGAGAGAAGCGATCGCACAAATATTACCCCCGAAATTATAAAACAGCTCCTATTTTAAACATGAAACCATTTTTTTTTTAAATCTAATATAGTCGTCAAAAGGCTATATATGCATTTTTATGATCAATTACAGTGAAGTGATTACGTACAGATGTCTTCTTCAAAGATCCATCAGGTATGTTCATGGTTTTTATAGGGATATTGTATGGTTCATTGGTCTGTTGGGTGGGATTGCATTCTCAACAAAAGCGAAGAGTTTGTTTGCAATTGGTCTACATTGGTCTACATTGTTCAGCTCATGAAATATTGCAAAAACATCTTTTAAAAAAAAATTCAGTACACAAGTTGTGAAAATGAGATGTGATCTATGAATGTTATACGGGTTTACACAGTCCATCCCATTGTACAGACTGAAGTTTTGTGTGTCAGTTGATGAAAATGATTTACAAAACTACTTACTCTCTATAATTTAATGGAGCCTACATCCATGTCACTGTCATAGAAATATGCCTGGCATTACAACAAGGATGCAGTTAAAGCACAAAAGAACGAAAATTAATATTTATATTCTTCTATTCTATTCTATTCTATTCTATTCTAATTCATTGTATACAGTCCATTTAAACTACCAACTGATTATGAATGTGCTGTCTTTGTTTATATTGCTGGTGCTTGACAGGAAATGGACTATATAATAGGATGCAGATGGTTCAATAACCGGAGAAAAACCTCAAAACTAAATTGCATTTGACCCAGCCCATTAGCGATTTATCTGTGCAATTTCACCAAATCCACTTGCACAAAAATACCAAAAATTTATGGACACTACCATTGACTTTGCACATATGACTTAAAAGCATAGTGCTCTTAAAATAGAGCCCATTGTCATTCATTATAAAGAGCACATATTATGGTTTTTCAAATATTACCTTTCATGTAGTGTGTTATATAGCTGTTTGTGAATGTAAAAAAGTCTGCAAAGTTTCAAAAATCAAAGTGTCAAAGAGTCTCAAAAGAAAGAACCGATTCTGAACACTTGAAACGAGTCATTAGTAATTCCAGACTTACTTCCTGTACTAATCTATGTAATTTGGTAACAAAAAACCCACCTCTGGTCTTCACTGGCTGCTCGTGAACAGCTCTGACCCACCCTCAAATACTACACTAAGTGGTAGACCAATCACAACAGAGTAGGCTCTCTGAAAGGAGGAGTTTAGAATGAATCCTTTAGAATGGATCATTGAACGAGTCGTTTTTGACACTGGGAAAAAAAGGTAATGCTGCAATTTAAATTATGAGCAAATTAAAGTGTTTTTTGACCTTGGATGCATGTAAATCTATTGTATGAGACCTTTAAAACAATAATAGGTGCTCTTTAACACCAACACACCTCCTTTCTATGCAAATTAGGCTAATTATAGATTGCGTCTTTTTCACAAAACTCTTCTTTGCCCGGTGCAATTAACTAATTAACCGGTTCTGCACTATAACCGCACTATTGAAGGCCAGGCAGTAAATAAAATTTTGACAAACAAACAAAGATCCTTAAAAGTACAGTTTACTAATATTGAAATTTCTGTCATTGTTTGCTTACCCTCATGTTGTTCCAGACCCATATGGTTTTCAAAAAACTAACTAACTAATTAACTAGCTTGCCTTGAAACGAGTTTAATATCATACTTTCACCTTGCTAATGCTACATTGGTTCCACACTTTACGTTGTGTTGTACTTGTAATATTGTTGCAGGTGGCCTGCCTAAATGTTTTTTAAACCACTGATGCATGCATAATTTAAATAGCAAAAGGAAAAAATATCTTAATGTTTCTTTTCACTTCACAGCAAGAATATAACATTAGTAATTCCTGTACAAAAGAACCTTAAAATTACTACATCTGTACATAGACTAATCAAGTCTCAACACTCTTCAATTAGCCCAGGGCCTGTATTCACAAAGAAAACTAGGAGTTCTCCAAGGAGTTCCTAGCTAGGAGTTTTTCCTTAAAACCTATTCACAAAACTGCTAAGAGCAAGTTTTACTAAAGAAATCTTAAGATAAGACTAAGGTGGAATTGACCTCGTTGCTATGGATGTCAAGTTTTATGAGCGCACTCTTTTAAATCACCCACGGTGATTGGTAGACAGGGAACCGCTATTTGTCAGCGAAGACAGACAACTATATATCTGTATATATCAGAGACAAAGATTGATTGATTTATTTTGGTTGATGAACGTTCATCCAATACACACGGCCATTGCATTCACCTGCGATGGCTGTGAATGCCCCTTTTTTGTTTTTTTGTGAATATGGACCAAGTTCTCCTAGGTCAAGAATTTCAGAGATGTGCACAAAAAGGAAAAATATCACCAAACAAACACCTTGGCAGAACAAAAACATCACTGCATTTCATTTTAAGGTGAACAAAAAGAAGCCTGTTTGCCCAGTAAGTACAAATTAGCCTTATAGGAATAGTTCACACAAAAATGAAAATTTGCTGATACTTTACTCACCCTCAGGCCATTCAAGATGTATCTGAGTTTCTTTCTTCATCAAAACAGAATTTAAGATTTTTAGGATTTCATTTCAGGCCTCCTCCTTTAAACAATGTAAGTGAATGTAATACATTTTTCTGACGGTCCAAAATGCATATTGAGGGTGCATCAAAATAATCCACACAACTCCAGTCGACAAATAAAGTTCTTCTGAACTCAAACGATTGATTATTTTTAGAAACAAAACAATACTTATATACTTTTTAACTACAAATGTTCGCTCTCGTACATCTCTGTGACGTGCGTTCATGAGAGGGATGACGTAAGCTCGTTGGTAAGGTCATGTGTCACGTGGAGGAGGCAGGAAGTATGTCATTGTTTACAAGAGAAGGATCACTGTACAAAAGTTTAATTGTCTTTGCTGTAGATTTGTATTTGTATAAGTGTATTGTTCAAAATGGTCGTTTGGTATGTGTATCCTGAATGCTTCAACCATCAGAAACCCCAAAGAAAATGCACGCTGGGAAAAATATTAACATCGATTTCCTATGCATGATCATATGCGATTGAAGCTCTGGCTTATCGCGCTGAACCTGGATATCAGTACACCCCTACATCCTCTCAAATATTGGAGGGTGTGCAGTGAACATTTTACCCCTGAGGATTTCAGACCATCGAAAGAAACAAAGGGTCGATATCTGAATTCATCGGCTGTGCCTGTGCTGTTTTTCCAGCAAACTCAGGCATGTGTGAAAACACTGTCATTGTCACGCCTCCCTCAGCGCTCCGCTCCTCATCACCCGATTTCTAATTCACCGCACCTGCACTCAATTCACTCACGCATCACTGCCTGCATAAATAACTTCTTGGTTACTGTTGTAACCTCTGTTCCCTGATGGATGGAACGAGATGTTGTGTCAATGTAGTGACACTAGGGGTCGAACTTGGCAGCCCCAATCACCTCTGATATTTGAGAAAAGGCCAATGAAAATTGACAAGTGGAATTTGCATGCCACTCCCCTGGAAATACGGGTATAAAAGAAGACAGCTTGCATCCACTCATTCAGGTTTGTGCTGAGGAGCCGAGACAGTGTCCCGGCCATTTCAGCGGGTAGTTCAGTGTTGTGGCAGGAGGGACACAACGTCTCGTTCCCTCCATCAGGGAACGGAAGTTACAACAGTAACCAAGATGTTCCCTATCTGTCACTCATTCGACATTAGTAACAAGTGCACATCGCCCCATCGTAACCTTCCCAATGCCCCACCCAAGTCGCCTAGTCCCTCATACCCCAAGGGGGGTACAAGACGTACTTACAATGGAAATAGGTTGCATCAGCTGTTCTTGACCTTTTCTCTCTTTTCCTCTTTGAAAATAAAAATTCACAGCTGGAACCAATATATATTAGCACCAGGGAAGTTGTTCTTTTCCCCAATGGCCCAAAGGACACTGCGGAGACCACATCCTGCCCAAAGGGAGGTTAACATGTGGGGAATACATCCCATGGACTTACCAACTGGGAAGTACCACACATGGAAAGGAGTCCTACCTGGAAGGGAGGAGCTCCACAAGCGCAGGGACTGGTGGCAGAGCAGAGCTCTGCCCAGGGGAAGACACGGGTTTACCGTCAGGGAAACCATACCGTGGAAAACACCTAATATGGGATTACCGATAGGGAACCACTACATATGGAGCACCTATCCCAAGTACACGGGCTGAGCTGACAGGGAATACTTCACGAATACTGGGCCTGGCATCAAATTCCTCCACCGAATTCTGCCGCAGGGTGCTGGGGGAAGAAAGACATCCAGGGTTCGCCAGTCCCGAGAACTCACATGGACAAAAGAGCGCACGTTATCCCCTCAGAGAGGGGAAAGGCACTGTGTGCAAGCGGTACACCCAGCCAGCTGCCCGCATACTTACCTGTTCGTACCTGCTAACACATGGGATGAAACTGGCTCAACACGGAGATTGTAAAATCTTGCAAAGGTATTGGGTGTCACCCAGCCCGCTGCTCTACGGATGTCTGTTAGAGATTCGCTGTTTGCCAGAGCCCAGGAGGATGCCACACTCCTAGTGGAGTGTGCTCATACTCCCAGGGGGCACAGCACGCCCTGGGCCTGGTATGCCAAAGCAATGGTATCCACAATCTAGTGGGCAATCCTCTGTTTGGAGACAGCCTTCCCCTTCTTCTGTCCCCCAAAACAGACAAAGAGCTGCTCATCTAAAGCTCTCTGTGTGGTCCAAGTAAACATGCAAGACACGTACTGGACACAGCAACGACAAGGCCATGTTGTCTGTCCGGACTAACATGTGCTTGCCCTGGATCAACGGCCGAAACATCCACAGAGCCAGCAATACTGCCAGCAAATTGAGGAAGTTGATATGCCCCAAGGGTGAAGTCGGTCACCGAGCGCAGTTCCTGCATCAATTCCGTCAGGACTACCCTCGTGCAGCTCTTTCAGAGCCTTGGCCTGGTGGACCTGCAGGATGGCCATGGCATGCAAGGCGGAGGTGGCCTGTCCAACAGCACTGTAAGCCTTGGTCGTCAAGGACGACGTAAACTTACAGGCCCTGGACGGGAGCCTAGGACGATTCCAGCAGGTGGTGGCATTTTGCGGGCACAGGTGCACCGCAATCGCCTGCTCCACCCGAGGAACCTCCGTGTACCCCCTGGCCGCCCCGCCATCGAGGGTGGTGAGAGTGGAAGAATCCATGAAACGGGACCAGGCAGTGAAAGATGCCTGCCACGACTTCGTGAGCTCCTCATGCACCTCCGGGAAGAAAGGAACTGGGGCTGTGTGCGGCGCTCTGAGCCCAGGAACCAATCGTCCAGCCGTGAATGCTCAGGGCGGGGTGGAGGGTTCCACTCCAGCCTGACGCATCGGCCTCCGACTGGCCGACCGCACCAGATGGTGGGAGCCAAGTCAAGTCTTCAGCATCAGACTGCAAAAGCCCGCTCTCTGATGCTGTGATCGACACCTCATCCTCATCTCGAGCCCCGAATGAGACATTAAGCCCAACCTGCGGTGAGCCGCCTGACTCATCCATGAACTCGACCGGTGGAAACGAGCATGCTGGGGAATGGGAGATCCGTGGGGATTCACCCGGCGGAAATGCTCCCATTGAAGCCCCCAAATTGCCCCCAGCGCTAGCCACCATGGCCTTGTGCATGCAAGCAGAAGGACCAGGATGAGGAGCGGCTGGAGTGCCTTTCCCTCTATAAAAGAAAGAAAGCGGCGGTCACAATGTAGCCATGGTCATGCTCTCGCAGTGAGAACATGAGCCATCCATGAATGCTGTCTCAGCGTGACTATGGCCCATACACGTGAGAAAGCAATCGTGGCCGTCAGAGGATGAAAGATACCGACCGCAACCAGGAACTGCACATAGACGGAAAGGAATCTTTAAAAAGACATTCTCCGTCAGTGCTTTACTCTTTTAGAGAAACTTGCTCTTTAGTTGTGTGGCTGCTGAAACGCCCAGGAGCGTTCTCTGCACTTATCCATGCGAGGAGGGAGAACCCGCTGTAAATGCGTCATATATCCAACAGCCTGAACACTTCTTGAGGTGAATGAAATGCCAGTGAGAAGCTCTGCACTGATCGGTTCTGAAGAACAAATCTGAATGGGTGGATGAAAGCTGTCTCCTTTTATACCCGTATATCCAGGGGAGTGGCATGCAAATTCCACTCGCCAATTCTCATTGGCTTTTTCTCAAATATCAGAGGTGATTGGGGCTCCCAAGTTCGACCCCTAGTGTCACTACATCGACACAACGTTGAGTGAGTGACAGATAGGGAAATTACCTTCATTGCAAGTCTCACACAGAGGACTTGCAGTGTTTATTTACTTGTCTGTATTTGCTCTTGATCTTCATCAGTATCTGTTTAGTGCTTACCCTGTTGTTTTGCTTGTTACCTCTTTTTCAGTTTGTGAAGCTTCTCTTCTGTGTGATATCACCTGTACCATTGATCTGACTGTTTAAATCCTGTGAATCTCAGTAAACACTCTCGCACTTGGTTTCACTAACTACAACTTGTGTGGCTTGAATTCCTGACAGTCATATAGCCTATATATTTCTGCTTAAGAAAAAGCACAAGTAGATAATGCAACAGCATTGCTCCGAAATAAAGGATGGTTATTTACTTTACTTTAATTTTTATTACATTTTATTTTTTTATATTGTTTTGAAACTGTTTTGGACTGTTTTGGTTTGTGAACGGCGCTTGGCCTGTGGTCTGTGCAAGTTTCTCTTGTAAACAATGACGTGCTTCCTGACCCCTCCTCCACGTGACGCATGACCTTACCAACGAGCTTACGTCATACCTCTCATGAGCGCACATCACAGAGATGTACGGAAGTGAACATTTGTAGTAAAAAAGTATATAAGTATTGTTTTGTTTCTAAAAATAATCAACCGTTTGGGTTCAGAAGAACTTTATTTGTCGACTGGAGTTGTGTGGATTATTTTGATGCACCCTAAATAGGCATTTTGGACTGTCAGAAAATGGAGTACATCCACTTGCATTGTTTAAAGGAGGAGACCTGAAATGAAATCCTAAAAACATAAATTCTGTTTTGATGAAGAAAGAAACTTAGATACATCTTGGATGGCCTGAGGGTGAGTAAATTATCAGCAAATTTTCATTTTTGGGTGAACTATTCCTTTAAGACCCAAAACATAGCTACTCACGCAAGTATGTTAACTTAAATGCTACTAGCTACACAAGCACAATTACATGTGTTGTTGCATTTTGAAATGTGTCAGACACAAAATGTATTCATAACACAAAGCTAGAAGGGTGAATTCAGATAAAGTGTGTCGCAGACCACACTTAAGAATGTATTTCTTAAAAATCAAATAAATAATAAATTAAACAATCACAATAATATGAATAATAATAGTGACAATATCTAAACAAAGTGTCTGTGAAGGTAAGAAAAAGGGAGTGGTGAATAAGATAAAAGGAGGAAAGAGAGCATGTGTGAGTTAGCAGATGCCATGACCTCAGTCTGACAGCCTTCTACTTCCTTTGTTCTGTGGGTGTGTTTGTCTGTTTTGTGTTTGAGCGCATGGCTCTGTATGTGTTTTTCCTGCCTTGCGCTCCTCTTACCCTGCCTGCTTGTTTCCCCTTGCCACGTCTCCTCATTTAGTCTTTGCCATGTTGATTATCTGCACCTGTTCCTCATGCGTCTGCCTCTATATCAGTGGTTCTCAAAGTGTGGGAGGTATTGCAAGGGGGTGCGGTAGACTGACCCATCCTCAAATCTTGTTCACTTTCGCACATTCAACAAAAATAGTAAAAATACACATAAGAACTGATGTGCGCACTTTCTTTTCCTCTGCCTTTTCTCCTGACTTGCGCTCATGTAAACAAGGACGTTTTTCTGGTTTCAAAGGGGGACGTGACCCCAAAAAATTGAGAACCACTGCTCTATATATTGTGCCTTCTTCACTCTTGTATTTGTCAAATCGATTTGTAAAGTTTGTTGGTTGGTCTGTCTGTTCCTGTACAAGTCTTGTTCCTGTTCTCGGTCAGTCCTAGTAGTTATCTTTATTCTGGTTTACATTAGTCTGTTTTCTCTCACCCATGAGAGTTTTATGTTAATCTTTGATTTGACCATATCTAGACCCAGCAGGAATTAGTTTTTTTTTTGGGGGGGGGGGGGATCAGATTTTCAGGCACGCCAAAGAGCAGCAAAAACGGGAAAGCTCTTTCGTCTCGTCAGGAGAACAAGCCGGTGAGAGAGTATGCAACAGAATTTTTGGCTTTGTCCTCGGGCCTGGGTTATAATCAGTCCTGCCTTTATGACCGTTTTTGGGCAGGGCTGACGGAACCCGTTAAATCTTGTGTTCCTGAAAGGGGGGAAGTCCATCAGGCTGGCCACGAAGTTGGATGAATTTATCTCAGCCTAAGCCTCGGAGAGTTTCCCCTCTTCACCCCAACCCGAGGATGATGATACTCTCTCACCGGAAGTGGATGCCCCAGCCTTTCCTTCTGCTACTCAGAGGAGGAGAAAGAAAAAGAGTAAGGTGCCCGAGCCCACCGCTGACTGCCTGGAGGGGTCTGAGTTTGCTGCAGTGCCCCTGGAGGTTGCCAAAATCCTGTCCAACTCGCCAGTGGCCGCTGATGACTCTGTCCTGGTGGCAGAGTTTGATTCAGCTTGGCTCGCTGCGGCCACTGCCCAAACTGATCCGTCCTGCAGCCACCACCCACCAGGTCCAGTCCCGTGCGGCCACCACCCAAACTGACCCACATCCAGCAGCTGCCGCCCAGTCAGTCCAGTTCCCTGGGGTTGCCACCCAGACTAACCCCTGTCCAGTTGCCTGGAGCCATCCCCCAGTCTGTCCAGTCCCCTGCGACCACTGACAGGCCTGTCCAGTCTCCTCACTCTCGACCCAGCGGCTGCTGACCCATCTGCCCCAGTCCTGTCCCCAGCGGCTGCCGACCATATTGCAGATTAAATATAACAAAGATAACAGTTATATTTAAGTTAAGATGTGATATTTTGGGGGGCCTGGGTAGCTCAGTGGTAAAATACACTGGCTACCACCCCTGGAGTTCGCTAGCTCGCTAGTTCAAATCCCAGGGCATGCTGAGTGACTCCAGCCAGGTCACCGAAGCAACCAAATTGGCCCGGTTGCTAGGGAGGGTAGAGTCACATGGGGTAACTTCCTCGTGGTTGCTATAATGTGGTTCGTTCTCGGTGGGGCGCATGGTGAGTTGAGCGTGGATGGCGCGGTGGATGGCGTGAAGCCTCCACACTCGCTATATCTCCGTGGCAACGCGCTCAACAAGCCACATGATAAGATGCGCAGGTTGGCGGTCTCAGATGCGGAGGCAGCTGGGATTCGTCCTCCACCACCCGGATTTAGGCGAATCACTACACGACCATGAGGACTTAAAAGCGCATAGGGAATTGGGCATTCCAAATTGGGTGGAAAAAAAATAAAAAATTGTGATCTTTTGAATATTCAACTAAAGTAAAAATCTTGGATTATCTACTTAACTTGAATGTTATACCAAATTGGAAAGACAGATCACTGGAATGACATTTGCTGGATCACTTTGTTGTTTTTTTTTTCTTCTCTTTGGCAGTTTTACATACTGTTTACATCATTACAACAGTCTTTTTTATTTCTTTTTTATCCCTTTTTTCTCCCAGTTTTGAATGCCCAATTCCCACTACTTAGTAGGTCCTTGTGGTGGCACGGTTACTCACCTCAATCTGGGTGGCAGAAGACAAGTCTCAGTTGCCTCTGCTTCTGAGACCGTCAATCTGCGCATTTTATCACGTGGCTCAACACAGCGGAGATTCACAGCATGTGGAAGCTCATGCTACTCTCCGCGATCCACACACAACTTACCACATGCCCCATTGAGAGCGAGAACCCTTAATCATGACCACGAGAAGGTAACCACATGTGACTCAACCCTCCCTAGCAACCGGGCCAATTTGGTTGCTTAGGAGACCTGGCTGGAGTCACTCAGCACACCCTGAATTCGAACTTGCGACTCCAGGGTGGTAGTCAGCATCAATACTCACTGAGCTACCCAGGTCTCTTTTTTCTGATTAACAGTTTTTATTGATTCATACAATTAACAAAGAAAATCAAAACATATTCACAGAATCAACATTTAACACCCACTACTATCCCTCCCCCTCCCAATCCCCAACCCCACCCTGACCCTCAACAAACATCCCTGTGGTCACACATGAGTATACACATACACACACACACAAAATATAATAAACACACATTTAAAACTATACTTCTTTCTCCACTGCCCCTCCCCGAGAGCCCTCCAAGAACACCAAATAGCTGCCCCTTTTCATATCAAATGAATCCAAGTTCCCCAGCCTTCTACATAACACTTCCTTGAAAGCTGCCACCCTCCCCATCTCCGTGCATCATTCTTGAAATGAGGGCGCTCCAGCCAATTTCCATCCCCTTAAAACAATCTGTCTGCCAATCATAACACTGGTTAGGGCACAATTTTTTATGTGTTAATCCACTATATTGAAGACTGCCCCATTGCCTAAAATACATAGTCTTGAGTGCCCAATACATCACACATAAAACTCTAAACTTTTAACCAAAAACCTTGAATCTTAAGACACCACAAAAAAAACATGGGTTGTGTCTCCATCTTCTCATTGGCATCGCCAGCAGGTGGGTGTGTCTTTAAGACCAAGCCTGTACAATCTAGAGGGGTTACAATAGAATCAATGTAAAATCTTGAATTGCATAAGGCGCACCCTTGCATCTCTAGATGCAGACTTGAGGTTTTTAAGAATCCTAGCCCACACTCCCTCCTCCAATACCAAGTTGAAATCTTTCTCCCATAATCTCTTGATAGATGTTAAAGCTCCATCCCCCAGACTCTGAATTAGCAGGGATTAATACACTGATGCCACATAACCTTTTCCAAAAGCAGTAATCACCACTCCCAGTGTGTCTGCCGCTTTAGTGGGTGTATGCTACTCCCAATAGTACAGAACAGATTGCGCAGCTGTAAATACCTAAAGAACAGAGATCTGGGAATCCAAAAATGTTGAACCAAATTTTCAAAAGGATCTCAACACTCCACTCGCATATAGGTCACCGAGTGTATTAACCTCCCTCACAATCCACTCTGACCAGCAGAAAGGGGACTTATTAATACATAATTTTGGGTTCAGAAATATGCTCAAGGCAACATTTAAATAAATGTCCGAATTAAACACTACACTTTTGTCCATACCGAGTGCAAATGCGAGATAACGGGGTGTAACTTTACTCCTCCGATTAGTTTGATAGAAAGGCTTTGCAATGGCAAAATAGGGGCAAGAACTTCCTGTTCAATACAAAACCAGGGAGGGGCTCTCTCAGGTGGAAGCAATGAGTCAAATGTCTGAGACCGAATAAATAATAATAAAACAAAATCTTGGGTAGGCCTAGCCCACCTTTGTCATTCGGCCTATGCAACTTACAGAAATGTAATCTGGGACGTTTACCATTCCAAATGAAGGATTTAGACCATCAAAAGATTAAAGTCTCCTCCCAATATTATATCATGAGGGGTGCCAGCAGCTTGCAACATCCCTTCAAGATCTATAAAAAAGCCCTGATCATCAACGTTAGGTGCGTAAATATTACCAAAATAAGACTTTGCCCTGAATTTCTGCTAAAACAATAATGACCCTTCCAAATTTATCTTTAATCATTTAAGATTTGAATTGTAGATGTTTACTTATCAGTGTAATGACTCCCGTGCTCTTATTTGAGCCAGCACCAAAAGAAAAAAAATTAAACCCCGAACTTCACCCAGAACCAAACAAACAGAAAAAAGAAAAACGTACGCATTAACCCCGTGCACAACAGTGCCAAGTGGCATCTATCCCTCTTAACTCAAACAGTCCATGTACACCTACGAGAGCCCCCGCGACAACTTTGCAGTCGGATTGCTCAAGTCCAGTGTTTCTATACAAATTTTGTGAGACAGAATTACACAACATAAGATAATATATAAAACAAACTCCAGCCAATAGGTGGAATAAACACAAAGAGCGTGTAGATTCATCCACAAAATTGTCCTGAAGGTGTGTTACTCCACAAAACAAACTCCAGCCGCTATGTGGAACCAGAACAAAAATAAAAATAAAAAGGCACTCAGTTTCCTTGAACAGTCAAACAAATGTTCAGTGAACCAGCCCACTCGGCTGCTACATGAGTGCAACAAATGACCTAATCATTCCAATGTCTTGCAAAAAATACTCCACAAAACAAACTCCAGCCAATAGGAGGCATAAGCACACAGAGCATGCAGATTCATCCACAAACTGTCCCGAAGGAGTGTTACTCCACAAAACAAATTCCAGCCGCTAGGTGGAACCAGCACAAAAAGAAACAAAAAAGGCGCTCAGTTTCCTCGAACAATCAAGTGGATGTTCAGTGAGTCAGTCCACTCGGCTGCAACGTGAGTACCACAAAATAACTTACTCACTCCACTGACTTTATGAAGGACATCGCTTGCTGTTGGCATGTGAATGTTTAACGGCCATCCTTAGCATCTATATTTGGTTGGGAATATCAGTGCAAAAGCGTCTTTACATTGATGTAAGAGTTTCTTGCATTCCTTGAATCGATCACCTTTCTGTCTTATCAAATTCGCAAAGTCTGGGAACAAGAAAATGCTGTGGTTCTTCCAAAAAAGCCTTCCTTTACTCCTCACCTTGCATAACACAAGATCTTTATTGGATGATCTCAGAAATTTGGCCTGAATTGATCGGGGCCTGTCTCCCTCAGCGGATCACCGAGCCGGAACTCTGTGAGCTCGCTCGATTTCCAGTTTATGGCCTGTTATGTCAAGCAGGTTTGGAAAGAGCCTGTCCAGGAATTTCACCATATCCTGACCCTCTTCGGCCTCAGGAATTCTGACAATTTGGACGTTATTCTACCGGCTACGGTTCTCTATGTCCTCCAACTTCTCCCAGACACGCTCCAAATCCACCTTGGTCGCTAGCAGATTGGCAGATAATTCCCTCTCCGATGACTCCAGATAATCGATCCGTTTCTCGACATCACCCACTCTTGTAACCACCTCAGAGAATTTAATCTCCATGGCAGTGATCGATCAACGTATTACAGCAAGATCCTCCAAGTCAGCAATGACCTTCTTCAGCATTGCCAACATGTTCAACATCTCTCGGTGAATTTCCCTCATTTCTTCGACCAAATCGGCTCCCTGGCTCGGGGCCTTCTCGAGGGTGTCAGCTTGAGCACGTAAGTGTCTTTTAATGCCTCCAGAGCCTGAGGATTTTGAATTATTTGTTCCATAACTGTTCTGGGAGGACAATATTGCAGAGTGTATCGAATCTCACCAGTTTATGTCATTAATAGAGTTAAAACTAGCAAAGTGCACAGAGCTCGCCGCTCACACGTCCAAACCTCGCATGACGTCACGTGACCCCTCACAACAGTCTCTTGAAAGAGCATCTGACTTCCACTATATTTCAGTGATACAATAAATTACAAAAATAAAATGATAACAGACAATTGTATTAATATAATTAATTTTCTTTTAGTGATATTCCTGTTTTTTAATCGATATGGTGTGCTGACACTTTTCCTTAAATATTATTTTTGAGAAAGTCTCTTAAGAACACACAAGAGCATCCTCAATAAGCAGTACAAATACAGAAGATTGACATAAAGAATGCCTGATGACAAAATGAGGATTATTAATTATTCATATCCTTTTCTGATCAATGTAAACAGTGCTGCTTGATCTTTCTCAATTGAATGAGCCGATCAGCATCGTTATCTGGCAGCAAGAACAAAGTAGTTTCTCTTCACAGCATTCAACCACACTTATGTAACGTTTATTGTAGTTTTATGTTGTAAAAACATGACAAAGAGATGATGCACCATCGGTCTCACCGCCATGTTTGTAGTTTTTCAGGTATGACAGTTGTAGTTCAGAAGTGAACAGTCAAACTCCTCTTCTGTCGAGCAAGGTTTTGTGGGGCAATGTAAGCCAAAAGAGTGTTCATGGACCCACACTTCAAAAATTTACCGGAAATAGTAGACCATCTGGGCACCTTTGGGACACTCACTTCCACATAATATGATTTGGGACATCCTTATTCTAATCTCTGGTAATGTTTAGGGCAGATAGGGTTCAGATTGGGACGCAGGGAAAGAAACAAGCAGTTGGTGAACGGAGTCTATCTTTGTGTGGGATTTATCACTATTAAAACAAAGAAATAGGATCCCTTCGGCAAAATCTTTGGGATTATTTCCATCAGATCTGTAGATAACAGAAAGACACAGGGTATAGGAGACACTTACAGGAGAAGAACCATGCAAGGCCGGGTGAAACTTTCCTGTTGTAGTGATTGTAAGCAGAAGAAAGCTAAGAGAAATTCAACAATTCCACGCAGAACGACAGACTGGCGCCAGGAAGTCTGAGTTTGTCGCATCTGGCAAACCTTAACTGCAGGGGAAAGCACAACAAAATCTCTCTCCTCTTTATTCTTAATCAGATAAACCCCCAACTTAACTCATCACATGACTGATAAATTGAGGGACTGTTCTATGACCACCATGGAAACTTCCATTGTTCTTCAATATAACCAACTCTCATCAAGCCATGTTTCAGGCTCACCAGCTCACATGAAGCTTAATTCATGAACATATGACATGGACTTTGGACTTTGCTTATTTTACTACTATCAAAATACACAGCCATGCGTAAGATTATACTTAAAAAATTGACAAATGCATCCTATGCAGATGATAACCTTGGCAATTATGTTTATCCTAATATGTAATGTATTATCCATGTTTAAAACAAACAAACTAAACATTAGGACTCTTTAGCATGCATTATAACTGAATTATAACTGTAATTTAACAAGAAAGTACAAGTATTTGGTATGTAATTTATTGTCTCTTAAATTCCAGAATGATGGTGTGCAGTATTTTTTAGTTATTTGCAGTTATAGTTCTCTTATGAAATTCATGATGTAAATGACCATTATTTTAAGCAGGAAACAGAACGTCCTGGTTACTTGCGTAACCTCCGTTACCTGATGGAGGGAACAAGATGTTGTGTCGATGTAGTGACACTAGGGGTCACTCTTGGGAGCCCAAAACACCTCTGGTCTTTGATAAAAGGCCAATGAAAATTGGCGAGTGGTATTTGTATACCACTCCCCCGGACATATGGGTATAAAAGGAGCTGGTATGCAACCACTCATTCAGGTTTTGTGCTGAGGAGCCGAGACAAGGTCCCAGCCATTTCAGCGGGTAGTTCAGCATTGTGGCAGGAGGGACACAACTTCTCGTTCCCTCCATCAGGGAACGGAGGTTACACAAGTAACCAGGACATTCCCTATCTGTCACTCACTCGACGTTGTGTCGATGTAGTGACACTAGGGGTCCCTATACAAAACGCCACAACTGGCTGAACTGTGTTACGTGAACTGGCGGTGTGTGATGGGCAGACCACTGTGTGCCTCGTAGCCAGCACACCAGGACAACATGTAACCTCCCCCACTGCTGTTATGCATGTCGAACAGCCCTTTGGGGAAAACTCCATACAGCACCCCAGCCCGTCTTGGAGGCATCTGTTATCTGGCGCCTGGAGACCTGCTCTAGGGGAATGCCTGCCCATAGAAACGTGAGGTCGGTCCAAGGGCTGAAGAGGCAGTGACAGATCGGCGTGATGGCCACGCGATGTGTCCCATGGCGCCACGCCCATCTCAGGACTCGAGTCTGAAGCCAGTGCTGAAGCAGTCTCATATGCATCAACCCGAGCAGAGTGGCCACAGCTGAGGATGCCATATGCCCCAGGAGCCTATGAAACAGTTTCAGTGGAACCGCTGTCTTCTGTCTGAACAACTTCAAACAGGTCATCACAGACTGTGTGCACTCGTTCATGAGGCGCGTCGTCAACGAGACTGAGTCCAACTCCAAGCCGAGAAAAGAGATGCTCTGAACCGGGAGGAGCTTGCTCTTTTCCCGGTTGACCTGAAGCCCTAGTCGGCTGAGGTGCGAGAACACCAGGTCCCTGTGTGCATGCAAGGGGACAAGGACAGGCTGAAAGGGAGGACCTTGTACTGATATGCCTGACCCTCGAATGTAAACCGCAGGAAGGGTCTGTGTCGAGGTAGAATTGAGACGTTGAAGTACGTGTCCTTCAGGTCTACCGCTGCAAACTAATCTTGATGCCTGGCGCTTGCTAGAATGCGTTTTTGCGCCAGCATCTTGAACGGGAGTCTGTGTAAAGCCCGGTTCAATACTCACGGGTCCAAGATTGGACACAACCCACCGCCTTTTTTCGGTACAATGAAGTAGGGGCTGTAAAACCCCTTCTTCATCTCAGCCAGAGGGATAGGCTCTATCGCATCCTTCCGTAGGAGGGTTTCATCGTCCCTGGTTCGCCTGTCTCAGGGGCACTTCGAAGCCTTTCGGGGGTTCTTGGCGGCCGGACGTGAGATGTGACGTCTGCTTCCTGCGGTGGGCTCCACACCGGGGCCGGGCCGCAGGAGTGGGCTGCGGTGGAGCCAGTGCAGTCACCATAGGGGGACACCCTTGGCGACAAGCAGGCGGGGTGCAGGATCTTGAGTCGTGCTGGGGCAGGATGTGCTGGATAGACTCCATCTGCTGCTTCACCGCTGAGAGCTGCTGGGAAAAGTCCTCGACGGTGTCGCCGAATAGGCCAACCTGGGAAATGGGGGCAGCAAGGAACCGTGCCTTGTCGGCCTCTCGCATCTCGACTAGGTTGAGACAAAGGTGGCGCTCCTGGACCACCAAGGTGGACATCGCCCGCCTGAGAGACCATGCCATGACCTTCGTCGCCCGGAGAGTGAGGTCGGTCGCCGAGCGCAGCTCCTGCATCAATCCTGGGGTAGATCTACCCTCATGCAGTTCCTTTAGCGCCTGGACTTGGTGGACTTGCAGGAGAGCCATGACGTGCAGGGCGGAGGCGGCTTGTCCAGCGGCACTGTAGACTTTGGCCGTCAGGGACGACATAAACCTACAGGTCTTGGACGGGTGCTTTGGGTGCCCGCACCAGGTGGTGTCGCTCTGCGGGCATAGGTGCACCGTGAGCACCTAATCCACCGAGGGAATCGCCGAATAGCCCCTGGCCGCCCCACCATCAAGGGTAGTGAGGGCAGGGGAGCTGAAAGATCGGGACCGGGCAGTAAAAGATGCCTTCCACGTCCTTGTCAGCTCCTCGTGCACTTCCAGGAAGAAAGAAACTGGGGCAGGGCGTGGCAGTGAGCGGCACCGCGAGCTCAGGAACCAATCATCGAGCCGCGAGGGTTCAGGGGAGAGCAGAGGGTTCCACTCTAGCCCGACGCTCACGGCTGCCTGGGAAAGCATGTCCGTCATTTCCGCATCAGCATGTGACTGGGCAACCATACCCGAGGGGGGGAGCCCAGCTGAGGCTTCCACGTCCGACTGGATGAGCCCGCTCTCCGATGCTGCACTCGAGAGCTCATTAGCTTCACGGGCTCCGAACAAGAGGTCGAACTTGCCGTGAGACGAGCCAGCGGACACATCCAGAAGCCCGATCGGGGCAGACGAGCGTGCTGGGGAATGGGAGGTCTGTGGGGGGATACCCGGCAGAGGTGGTCCCATTGGGGTCCCCAAATCGCCCCCAGTGCTAGCCGCGCTGGCCTCATACCCGTAGGTAGAAGGACAGAGGCGGGAACCGCTGGGGTACCTTGCTTTCTTACGAAGGCAAGCCACGACCGCAACGTTGCCATGGTCATGTTCTCGCAATGAGTACATGATCCATCCACGAACGATGTCTCCACGTGGGTTGCGCCGAGACATGAAAGACAGCGATCATGACCATCAGAAGTTGAGAGATAACGACTGCAACCAGGAATAACACACAAATGGAAAGGCATCTTTAAAAAGACACATCTTTAAAAAGACGTTCCGTGTGTGCTGCTCTTTTAGAGAAATATACTCTTTTATTTCTGCCAAAGCACCCAGGGGCATTCTCTGCAGTGCACCAGTGCAGAGGAGGGAGAAGCCGCTGAAATGCGCCGTCAGATCCAGCAGAGGTGAATGAACAGTCAGCTCAATGAACATCGACAATTCGGCTCCGAAGAGAAAATCTGAATGAGTGGTTGCATACCAGCTCCTTTTATACCCGTATGTCTGGGGGAGTGGTATGCAAATACCACTTGCCAATTTTCATTGGCCTTTTATCAAAGACCAGAGGTGTTTCGGGCTCCCAAGTGTGACCCCTAGTGTCACTACATCGACACAACGTCGAGTGAGTGACAGATAGGGAACAATAGATCATAAATTAATTATCTTGAGGGGAGGAAAGAAGTGTGACATAGCAAAAGACACTTCTGATTGGCTCAAGACACCTTTGGGGTGCGGCCAACCTCAACTCAACAAAACCCCCCTACAATAAACAAACTTCTCTCACTGTTCTTCGTTCTTCTTCTTGCACACACATTACTGGGAGTCCCGAGTCTCCCTTGCAGGAGCCCTCACTTCCTTGGCTCAGCCTGGTCATTCCATCACCCACCCGGCATCCATGAACTCCAACAGAATTCCAGGACATCGACACAACATACAAAGACTTTCTACGGACCCAGCCAAAGAACCAAAGCAACGCACAGAACTTAAGAAAGTGCAAACCTCCAAACTTTCGCTGAAAGTGTTTTATTAGACAACTTGTTAACCCGATCTAAATCGAGGCATACTAAATTAAGTAATGAATGTTCTCAAGGCATGGTCTGTAGACTCCATAAAGTAAATTTTTCCTTTACAGATTACTTCCATTTCATCTTATGTCAAAGCTCACTCACCAACCTATGTTTTATGTTTTTCTACTGTATGTGTGTTAGTTTAGATTTATGTTGTAGATTAGTTAATAAAGTCTTTTTTGTATTCAAAGAAAATATGATTAAACCATATCGGTCCCTAGAAATCTGTCGATCCAAAAAGGCTAAAATTGCTCATAAACAGTATTTAAATGTATTTGTGATATTATTTTCAATGGCCATGAAAGTAGTATTATTGTAAGAATTGATCTTATGTTCCCATCAACTCATCGCTGGCCGAAGACTTAGATCGGACGTAAACATTAATTATTTTAATATTCCCCAAATCAGTCGTTAATCCCCTTATTGAGATAAATTCCTTGCATTAATGGTTGGAAACGCAAGCATAAGCTTAAAGCCATAAACTGACTGTTATGCAAGTTCCTTACATTTAATTGGTGGAGGAACTAAATTCCAAAACTAATTACATGTAGCAAGTCGCTACATATATTGGTCGATTGAATACTGGTAGATTCCGAAAACAAATTATTTACTTGTTTTATCCTACAATGCTGGCAGCTGTAAATATACCCTACACTGTGTTTTTCCTAATTTAACTGGTGTTGCAGAACTGTGTGGCCTTGATTAATTATTCTTTGCATCACACATTTTCCCACTTCCTTACATGATAGTGACTCACTTTAAAGAAAGCACCCAAAAGTGTCATAAAAGTAGTCCATGCGAATCGTGCTTAATATTCCAAGTATTCTGAAGGCAACAAATTTAAAGTAATTATTAAATCAAAAATCAAAGCATTAATCAACTCTTGACCACAAATCAAATATGCTGACACATTAGTAAAATCAAACCTTACTGGTTCTTGCATGTCTCATGACCAAACAATTTGACAACTTGAATTTTAATCTGATTAGTATACAAAGTGATTGAATGCCTTCAGAATGCTTGGAATATATCGTAAAAGTAGCTACAACTGCTGTTGTATTGAATCAACAAACAAAACATCATTTAAAATATCTCCATTTGTGTTCTGCAGAAGAAAGTGATATGAGTTTGGAAAAACAAGCGAGTGAGTAAATGTTGGCAGAATATTCATTTTTGGGTGAACTATTCCTTTAAATTAACCCACAACTAGTATGGGATGACACTTATGTAACCATTTTTATCATATTTTAACACAATGGCAGTGTATCATTGTCAAATTGTCCAACTCTATCTGTCTTCGACCATTGTGTTGTGTTGCATTCCCAGTGTCTGCTTATACGGCCAGTTTTCTCTATCAGGTCAATTATTGTCATTGTGGAGCAACAGTTTGAAGAGAGTGTTCCCTGTCTGTCACTCACTCGACGTTGTGTCTATGTAATGACACTAGGGGTTCAATCTTGAGATCCCCAATCACCTTTGCTTAAAATAGAAAAGGCCAATGAAAATGGGCGAGTGGAATTTGCATGCCACTCTCCACCCCGGACATACGGGTATAAAAGGAGATGGCGTACATCACTCATTCAGATTTTTTCTTCAGAGCTGAATACTTGTGTGTTTGTCCTCTCAACTCTTGCTACACTGCTGGATTTGTTACGGCGCATATCAGCGGTCACCCTCGCACGGTCTAGTTTGGTGCTTCGCCTGGGCGCTTCAGCAGCCTGAGTCTGCAGGTGCTAAAAGAGTATATTCAAAAGAGTATATTTTCTCTAAAAGAGCTCGCACTAAGGCTTGGCGTCTTTTTAAAGATTTCCTTCCGTGTTTGCACTACTGGATGTGGCCATTATCTCTCCCCTCCGGATATCAATGAAATCTGCCTCGAGTGTCTAAGTTGCTAGCACACCGAGGCGGCTTTCAGGGAAGGGTTGCGTTCTCATTGCAAGAACATGCCCATGAGAACGTTGCGGTCATGGCTCACTTCCTTCTTCATGAAGCAAGGAGCCACCGTGGCTGCTCCCCAACCTGGTCCATCCTGGGCTGATGCTCAGCTGGCCGGGAAGCACCACAGGTGATCTGGATGCGGACATGGGAGTGTTTCTGCCGGCTCAGCCCCCATGGACCTCCCATCCCCCAGCACGCTCATTCTGTCCGGACGAGCTGTCGAGCGATAAAGGCGGTCTGCCTCAGGGCAGGTTTAATGTGTCGTTTGCGGCTCGTGATGAGCCTTCAGTCACGGCATCGGAGGGTGGGCTTCTGCTATTGGAAGCGGATTGATCTTCTGAGCTCCCACCCACGGGCGGTAGAGCACAGGATGAGGCAAACGCTGAGATGGCAGCCGTGCTTGCCCGGGCGGCTGCAAACATCAGGCTGAAGTGGAACCCTCCACCCTGCCCTGAGCGTTCGCTGCTGGAATATTGGTTTCTGGGCTCAGAGCACGACTCACGGCCATGCCCCGCCCCGGTGCCTTTCTTCCCGGAAGTGCACGAGGAGCTTACAAAGTTGTGGAAGGCACCTTTTACTACCTGTACACACTTCGCGGGCTCGTCCACTCTGACACCCTCGACGGCGGAGCGGCTAAGGGATATATCGGGCTTCCCCGGGTAGAGCATGCCGTAGCAGTGCATTTATGCCCGCAGGGCGCAGCCAGCTGGTGCGACCGACCGAGGCTCCCTTCCAAGGCCTGTAAGTTCTCTTCCTCTTTAATGACGAAGGCTTACAAGGCCGTGGGTCAGGCCGCTTCCACCCTGCATGCCATGGCCATCCAGCAGGTCCACCAGGCCAAGGCGCTGAAAGATCTGCATGAGGCTAGGACCAACCCAGGGCTGATGCAAGAACTGCGCACTGCGACCGACCTCACCTTACGTGCGACGAAGGTCATGGCACGTGCCCTGGGCCAGACAATGTCCACTCTTGTGGTCCAATAGCGGCACCTGTTGCTCAACCTTGCAGAGATGCGTGATGCCGAGAAAGTCTGCTTTCTTGATGCGCCCATCTCCCAAGTGGGGCTTTTTGGTGACACCGTCAAGGATTTCACCCACCAGTTCTCGACGGTGAAGAAGCAGACCGAGGCGATTAAACACATCCTGCCACAGTGCGACCCGGCCGCCTTCAGGCCACCGAGGTCCCGCACCCAGTCTGCTTCTCGCCTGCTTCTCGCTGCGGTGCCGGCCCCGGCTCCTGTACCATCGGAGACCGCATGCCAGCCTCAGAGAAAAAGATCCTCCTGCAGGAAGTTGGCTCCACCTGCCCGTCAGCCGGCCCCCAAGAACACCAGATGGGCTTTGAGGTGGTCATTACATGGGCCACCCAGGGATGAGGCAACTTCTCCTTACCGGTCTGGCCCGGGGCATCTCTCCAGCCCCACCATCGCCCGTGGCCAGCGCGTGGTGAATATTACACCCACATGCTCAATAAAAGAGCAGTTTCTTCATTCCCTGGGCTAGTGCACTTGCAACAGCCAGGCGCTGGAAGTCTTTCCGGTCAATCAGGCGAATGCGAGTACCTCCCGTTCCCTCGTTCTCCGTCGAGAGACAGCCGGTGAACAGGTAAGTGTGCTGGGCTCTGGGGCCGCTCGCCTGCCCCAGTCACCGGCCACCATTGCGGGCTTGCAGAGCAGTACGTCCCCCCGGGCTGTCTTTCATGTATCGATCCTTCCTCGACACAGACCCTTTCTTTGGTTTGCCTTCGAGGGACGAGCATACCAGTATAAGGTCCTCCCCTTCGGTCTGTCCCTGTGTTCTCACGTCTTTACGAAGGTCGCTGAGGCTGCCCTGGCCCCGCTGAGGGAGAAGGGCATACGCATTCTCAATTATCTTGATGACTGGCTAATCCTAGCTCACTCGCGAGATCTATTGTGTGCGCACAGGGACCTTGTGCTTCAGCACCGACTCGGGCTTCAGGTCAACTTGGAGAAGAGCAAGCTCTACCCTCTGCAGAGCATCTCTTTTCTCGGTATGGAGTCGGACTCAGTCACTCTCAGGAAGACTGAAGACCTTCAGGTAGAAGGTATCGGCACCAGTGAAACAATTTCAAAGGCACCAGGGGCATATGGCATCCTCGGTGGAGGTTCTCCCCCTCAGGTTGATGCATATGAGACCGCTTCAGCACTGGCTACAGACTCAAGTCTCAAGGTGGGCATGGCGCCACGGCACTCGGTGTGTGACCATCACGCCACAGTGCCTTCAGACTTTCAGCCATTGGTCGGACCTTGCATTTCTACAGGCAGGTGTTCCCCTAGAGTAGGTCTCAAGGTGCATCATGGTCATGACGGACACCTCAAACTCGGGCTGGGGCGCCGTGTGCAATGGCAGGAAGTGTCGGGGCTCTGGACGGGGCCCATCCAATGGCACATCAACTGCTTGGAGTTGCTGGCGGTATTGCTTGCCCTGAGGAGGCTTCGGCCATTGATTCAGGGCAAGCATGTGTCGGTCTGAACTGACAACAAAGCAACCATAGCATGCATAAACCGCCTAGGTGGCATACGCTCGCATCACATGTCGCAACTCGCCCTCCGCCTCCTCCTTTGGAGTCAGCAGACCTTGAAGTCTCTGCGAGCCACTCACCTTCCGGGTGTCCTCAACCATTCAGCGGACGCGCTGTCATGGCAGGTAATGCTACACGGGGAGTGGAGACACCACCCCCACGTAGTCCAGCTGATTTGGGAGAGATTTGGGGAGGCACTGGTAGACCTGTTCACCTCCCAAGACTTCTCTCACTGCCCCCTGTGGTACTCCCTGTCCTCGGCTCCCCTCGGCACGGATGCCTTGGTGCACAGCTGGCCTTGGGGGCTACGCAAGTATGCGTTTCCTCCTGTGATCCTCATTGCACAGACTCTGTGCAAAGTCAGGGAGGACAAGCAGAAAGTCCTGTTCGTTGTGCTGTACTGGCCCAACCAGACTTGGTTCTCGGATCTGATGCTCCTGACAGTAGCACCTCCCTGGTGCATTCCCCTGAGGCAGGACCTTCTCATTCAGGGGCAAGGCATGCTCCAGCATCCGCGGTCGGACCTCTGGAATCTCCACATCTGGCGAGGCACTCAGCAGCTTGCCCGTGTCCACTCTTCTGTGCCTCATGACACGGTTCAGTGCCTGCGGCATTTCCTATAGGGACCCCTATTGTCACTACATCAACACAACGTTGAGTGAGTGACAGACAGGGAACATCTAGGTTACTGATGTAACTTCTGTTCCCTGATGGAGGGAACGAGACATTGTGTCCCACCTGCCGCGGCAATGAACTGGCCGCTGACATGGCTGGACTCTCTATCGGCTCCTCAGCATAAATCTGAATGAGTGATGTACGCCATCTCCTTTTATACCTGTATGTCCAGGGTGGAGAGTGGCATGTAAATTCCACTCACCAATTTTCATTGGCCTTTTCTATTTTAAGCAAAGGTGATTGAGGCTCTCAAGATCGAACCCCTAGTGTCACTACATCAACACAACATCTCGTTCCCTCCATCAGGGAACAGAGGTTACATCAGTAACCAAGACGTTTCTGAGCAGGTGGAAAGTTAAATTTAAAAAAATAACTAAATATTAGTTAAATACAGCTGTTCATTTATATTTTTGACTCAATAATATAAATAGGGTAATTTATAAATTAGGGTCAGTTATATAAATTATGCTAGTTTTTCATATTATTATTTAATTATCTATTCAAGTTTAATGCTGTTACCCCAATGCAGTTTCTTTGTTACAAAAGCCTCATTGGTTTTGTGCAATATATATATATATATATATATATATATTTGCACTGCCTGAAATAGTCACTTGGTGAACATCTGATTTTTATGTGTGGGATACAGGAATTCACTGAATATCTTATTTAGGTGATTGTATGACACCCCCTAAACAACATACAATTTTTCCCATTCAAACTTTTTGGTGGTTCGTGGACAGTCGAATTTTGAGGTTTTGAAGGGTGTATGTGGGATCACCATATCTCAACTCTAGATTTAGCTAGGAAGTTTAATCTGGTATTTCTGTGCTCATCTCAACCTCCTCTATCTATGGTGTGAATTTCAAGAAGATTGGATAGTCAAAACTTTTGTGCAAAAAAACTCCAAGGGATATGGACTTTCTCTGATCCTCTCGAAATTCACAACATAGAGAGAAGAGGCTGGAATGAACACAGGTTTGAAGTGTTTAAGTTGTCCCAGTCTGGAGTAATTGAGATCCCATGTACAGTCTATGCCATTCAAAATTATAGGGGGTTTGTGGACAGTTGAATTTTGAGGTTTTGAAAGGTGTATGTTGTTCAAAGAGAGTCATAGAGTCACCTAAATGTGATTTTGAGTCATAAGTTGATCATGGACCTTGTCACATATTGAACATGGGATCATCCCAGATACAATTATTAGTATTTGTATGTGATACAATTCATGAAACCCCCTGTTCAGGACACAACATACTAAATGTAACATATCTATGCAATTTATAACTCCTGAATGTGTATAATATGCTTAAAAAATTACTGTCCATAAACCATGTATTTGCATCCATTAAATAAGCTGCAGATGGGACCTTACTTTTGGACTTAAAATTTTTTGAGGAAAAATTGCCACACTTTTTATTTATATGACTTTGTTAGCATTTATATTAAATATTATAAATCAAATTACAAAAACACGGTAAACACTGGACCAGGGCAAGACTAGGAACTGGGAAACAAAACAAACATTACATCCAAAATAGTAACCGGTACATGAACTAGTGAAAACAACAGCTGACAAAGACTGAGCAGAAATCAGGGCATTATATACACAAGGTCAAACGAGGGAATGGAACACAGGTGAGAACAATCAGGAACAGCTGACAGAGATGAGGGCAGTGCATGTTGGGAAGTGTAGTCCGGGGAAAACAGAAGACAGAGGATAAACACAAGGCAACACAACAGTGGATCATGACACCTACTATGGTTCCAATGGCAAATTAAAATGAATAGGGCTCGATCCCTCGAACCACCTAGTTTCCCTTCCTATACTTGACGAAGGGTTTATCTCAAGCCCCCACATTCCAAGTCGTAAATTATACTGATAAAAATCGCGCCAAAATCAAAGGGAGTCCAAACAGACTACAAATCCCATGAAGCCTTGCTCACTAAAGGATCGAACTCTCAATTCCTATTGGATGAGGCACACAACAGAACGTCCCTCAAACATGACATCATCAGGAGTTGAAATACCTCTGAAATGCTTCCGGGATTTGCTTCCAGCAACTTTGTTCACCGGGTACAGATGCACCTCATCGCTGCTCTCAGGTGCAACCTCGTGGCACAAGGAGGTAACGTCCGACTTGAAACTGTGGCCATACAATCTCCATCTCGCTGGACGAGTTGAGATTACTCTGTGTTCAACCGAACACTCTAACTGATCCGAAGGAGACCGCCGAGCAATCCGCAACTTTATCCGTTTGCCTGCAGAAGTGAAGAGATTAAAGATTTCTCTTTCATCTTCAATCAAGTCGACATTTCTGAGTTCTCCGCCAGCCCACCGAGAATCAACAGCCCACCAGCCCGCAGACAGAGCGAGGAAACGGCCTCCTGTCATCACCCGAGCCTCAAGGAACCTGGTCGGAATTAAAGGATGGATGAACACACATTCTGTTCTCATGCGATTCAAGTAAGAGGTTTACGTCCGGACAGAGATAGAATATTATAGTGTGTTATTCTTGTTTTCAAGAAGGTTTTTTGGTTTTTTGCTTGTACAGTTTACGGACCGCCATGTCTGCTCATTATTAATACTCAGGGTATTAATTATCACAAATTTGTTTTGCTGTATTGTGGTCCAACCAAATTGGACTGTTGTGCAATTTCGCCATCGTGGGTGAGACAGGTAAACTGAGTTCATCCATTAAAGAGTCAAAGAATGCGGGACTTTTACGAGCCATCCACTGCGTCTCTGATCAATGAACTAACAGCTGCTTTCTCTCCCACGATCGCGAAATCGGCTTTAGGGCCGTCACTTCTCTCTCTCTCGTACTAACCAACACACACACGCACGCGACCCCTCACAAACATTCTGGCACACATTTTTGGCTCCTAGATAGCTTAATGCTAAAGCCCAGCTTTGTCCGTAAGCTATCGTACAAGCGGATACACGTGGTAACTGGTAGACACCATTGACTGGTTTCTCGCCGCCCCCATTCGCGGTCATATTCCCTGGCCGGAAGTCTCGCGTGATATACTCTCCACGAGAGTCACGTCCGCCATTTTGTGCACGTCCCTCCTTACACACACACACACTGTCACACACCTTATGTGTTATAGGATTATATTTATTTCCATATCTAATCATATCACTGTTTAGTTTGTAGTTGTAAGTCGGAAGTTTATTGACTGCATTGTATTAATTATTAATTGATATTACTGCATAAATAAACTTTGTTATATTACAAAGAGAAGTGTTTTGGTTTGTTTTGCATATGCCTGTGTCATGCTGACGGGATGTCAGTGCTCGGATTCAAACCTTCATTCATTGTTTTTTTTTCCCGAAAATCGATATTCTTCGGATGTCGGTTTTCCTAAGAAAACAATCTAATATTGAGACTGTTTTACTATCTGGTTATTAGCCCCTGATTCCAGGGTGGTGCCCCGTCAATGTTAATCCTTATTAATATTCTGTTGATTTTTGATAATTGATAATTATCTTTGATGATTGTTGAATTTGAATGATCAATAAGCTAGTGTTAATTTTAATTAATGTTTCATCGATGTTAACAATTAACGATTATCTTTGATGATTGTTGATTTAAAGGATTAAAAAAGCTAACACTCATTCTCATCAATATTCTATTGATTTTAATAATTAATAATTATCTTTGATAATTATTAATTATTGCTAATAACCAAACTTGCTCCTAAACGTAGCACACTACATTTACTGGAGCCCCATATGAGGTTTTAATGAGTTAGATTAAATTAATTTAAATATTAATTAATAACTAAAGAAATAATTATTAATTATTTCTGATAGTAACACTGATCTAAACAACCAGTAAAGCCCTACACAGTAAATCCCTGGCTCCTAGTTGCATGACTTTCACAGTATATTTTACAGTAGTATTTCTACAATTTATTACAATTAAAAGACAACTGTATACAGTGGCTTCACAGTGAACAGGACCAATACATTACTGTAATGTAGCAGTGCTGTGTTGTAGATTCACAATGATCATATGTATTTTTTTTAATTTTTTATCTACAGTGTTTATTAGTTGTCACCATCTTTGAGTTTTGTATGCTGAGTGTTGATATCTTCGGTGCCTGATTGACAATTAATGATAAAAAGTTAATGGGTAAAAACCAAACATAGTATAGACTAGCTTTGCAAACATCCTTTCCTCATTGTTCATTTAAAATGATACTGTATTTAATGTATTTAATGTATTTCTTTACATTCAAATGCATCATATGGTTTAGTTTATACATCATGGGCCGACATTAAGTCAACCACTAAATTGACTATTTTCTCCATACATCACAGTACAGATTTTAATTAGAAGTAAATAAGATAAGATCCCACCCAAAGGGAACACTTAACACCATAAAGGTGAATTCAAACGAAACACCATTTTCCCATAATGAAGTGCTATATTCAAATTCTTTTTTCACAGTAATTTGTTGTGTTGTGACAGAAAATGACCTAGCCTTCATTGATTTTACAGTAAAATATTGAAAACAGTATTTTATTGTAAGATATTACTGTTAAATCTTTTAAAATCCTGGAAATGTTTTACAGTGTAATTAGATAAAATTACATTTAAAAACATTTGTTTTCAGAATACAGTTACTCTAATGGATTTCCTAATTACATATTAATGAGGCAACGGCAGTAAATTGTTCAGAATTTCTTGATTCCCCTAATGACTTTCAGCCCAAATTTTTCATTCTAAATCAAACTACTGCTGACATACGTTAGGTAAGTCTTTGATTGTTTTCGGAACAGAGGGGATGGGAGGGGTGGGTTGTGGAATTGCACAAACAGATCTGATACTAGCCACTAGGAAGGTGGCTATAATTTCACTGGATAGTACTTAGCATCTCACTATAAAGTATTCCATTTCAAATCTAAAAAAGCATTTGGATCTACAGCTTGCATGTTTTCTCAACCTTACACTGCATACCAACTCACAATGAACACATTTTAACTATCATTTGAATTATCACCCTGTGTGTCATATAAACATGTCGCTATGTCTTTGAAAGGGTTTTGTCCATCAAACACATCAAAATTCACAAATACACATCCTTTTGCATTACAATGTAATCCACACATAATGCCAAACCGATTGCATTGGTTAGGTAAAGTTACAGCAGTTTTTGCTTTGTGAATTGCTTTGTACTTGACTTCAAAAATGTAAATGAATGAGCCCTACAATAAGGGCATCGTTGTGATAAGGGAAAATATTGTTTGTGCAGTACCCCTGCAAAGATAAACAAAGCTTTGCCATGTGAAGGGAGAATAAACGCTTTATTTAGCAACCACATTTGCAATGTCTTAGATGCTTAGAAGCATGACTCAAAAGACTCGAAAGACACTCGAAAGACCTGGACAGCACATTTGCACTGCTTAGGATATGTACTGAGCCAAAAGCAGAAAACACGCCACAGCTGTGTCACCTGGACATCACCTTTGCACTGCTTAGGAGATGTACTGAGCCAATGGCAGAAATACGCCACAGTTGGACAGCACATAGCTTAGGAGGTGGATTGAGCCAATAGCTGGAGCACTGTGGTAATGGTGAAGCATAGACAAAAGGCTTTATGATTTGTGTTGCATATGGCCCTTGTGAAAAGGGTGAGTATGGATGCACTTACCAGAGAAACAAATGTACAATGAAATGTGAACTGTAATATCATAGAGTGGTGTTCCAGAAGAAGGGAAAAATAATCCAGGCAATTAACTATGATATATTATGAAAAGTAAACAATAAGGCCAAAGCATACAAATTTATTAATGAAAGTTAAGGATTGGAAAATGCCTTTAAATGGTTATCCTACAATTTGAAATCTTCTTACTATTTGAAATCTTAGACGACTAAAAGGTCAAAAGACTGGCGAATGCCATAAGATGCAGATCAAGAGGCAAATACTGTATGTAAATGTGAATAATGATGTGATGTTAGATACCGAGACTTCTATTGAAGCCTGTGTCAAACCAACAACAAATATGCATAATCCATAATGTGCAAAACTTCAGTCGACTGAATATTCGGTATCTTCTTCAAAAGAAGCATTAAAACAGGATGGGTTTTATCCCTTATACCTGATGCAAATACTTAATGCTACTGCCCCAACCACAAACACACATGTATATTGAACAGAGCAAAATGACCAAATTTCATAGGTAACTTAAATAAAATATAATATTGTTAATCTCGGTTACCCGCATGCCTGGCTGCCATGCTGGTGGAACGCAAGATCACCTAACATGATTAGTGAGAACCAAGTATTTTACTAAAATTAAATATTGCTGCTTGAAAAGTGATATTGATGCAGTATAAGGGATATGATGCACAGATAATTGAGAACATTGATAGCAGAAAGCCTAGAACCCCATCAACCACCAGCTATATGCGTTGACGATTGTTCCCCCAAAGAAAAATAGACTTATTTATTTTAGCATATTTTCTGATGGAGACCAGCTGTGCTAAGGAGCGTGAACATCACTGTGAGTAGACCACGACATATAATCCAACATGAAGCCACTGTTCCTTGGAAAAGCCAGGCAGCGCGTGTGACATGATTGTGGGTTTCACTCACATGCAAGTGAGTATAAACAACGAGGTATTACAAATGATGAAAAGCAGCTTTGTTAGCTTATAAAGCAGGGGCCGGATAATAATTGGATTGTATCAAGGTTCATTCCTAATGTGGAAAGGAGGAAGAGGGAGCTGGTTGAACAATCCATGTAAGACATTTAATAAACACTTTTCAGTGTATAACAAAACGTTATACACTTTTCAAGAAAAAACACTCCGGTTTGCCAGCCCTCGAACATGCTGTCACATGGTCCTCAGCCAGCTGCACTGCCTCCTGTCGGATGGCAGTGGGCTCCTCCTCCTCCAGGCAGGTGACAGCGGGCTCCTCCCACTCCTTACAGACGGCAGCGGGCTCTTCCGTATCCTGGTGGCGGTGAGGACTCCATGACAGCGCATCCTTCCTCAGGTTTAGGCACCAATGTAACAAGGATCATTGTTGGGTGGAAAGGAGGAAGCTGGGACCGGGTTGAACAATCCACGTAAAACATTTAATAAACACTTTTCAGTCTATAACAAAACGAGGTGCTTTTCAGCACCACATAAAAACATGCACTGCTATTCAGCCAACTACATATAAACATAAAGACACACACACACACAGACAGGCTTCATGCATCTCTCTCTCTCCCACTGATTGGGGCAACTCAGCGCCAGGCATGCACCCTCACGGCCCGGCCACTCCCTCCTCATCACATGGATGAAATGAAAGTGAAAGATCCTGAGTCTTCCTGCTAGAACTACCACTTACTCTTCCATTTTAACAAAAAATTTAAATTCAGTCATTGTTTACTCACCCCTGTGTTGTCTTTTGTCTTTTTAGTTACACAAAGGGAGGAATTGTGAAAAAAAATGCTGTGGTTAGTTATGTCATACAATGGCAGTTTATGGAAACCACCTCATCAAGGTTTGTTTCTCACCAAACCATTTTGTATATCCTTTAGAACAAGGCATGAGTCGGATATAATAATTTATTAGACTTCTTAATTATACTTTTGTGTCCTTTATGAAGCTTGATGAGGTAGTTACCATAAGCTGCCACTGTATGACATCATTGAGCAATTTTTTTTTTTCAATTGCTCCCTTTGTGTTAAAAATGGAAATAAAGTTATAAAACCATGTTATAACAACACATGGGTGAGTAAACAATTACTGAATTTTCATTGTTGAGTGAACTATCCCTTTAAATAACCTAAATTGGCACACAGATTAAAACGAGATTTTCAGGACTTGAAATTTACAACAAAAAAGGGAATTTTTGTCAAAACAGTCTGCCAGCCTCCTACTACCGGCAGTTTACATTCCTGAAATGGCTCAATACAGCTGCCTTCACACAGATGGACAAGAAAGAAAATACCTCCTTTCGGCTGAAATTCCACTTGCTGCACAAACTGCCACAGACTTCTACAAAATATCACAGTTCTTAAAAAAAAAACAGTTACTTGAGATACTGCCACACCTAAAGGGAACACACAGGAGAGCTTCGCAGGGGGAACCCCTCAGCATTCAGATGGTGAGTCCTGTGAGTCTAGCTCTCCTCAACAGGCTATACTGAGCTAATATAAACCAGCAGTACATGTTCAAAAGTAACTGATGAAAGTGAGAGCACAAACTGATGGCATAAACAGGGAGCTAGACCCAAAGGGGCTTGAGACATCTGACTATTACCAGTGTCACATCTTGCAGCATTAGCATGTCCACCTTAGTTATGGCTATGACTCGACTAGCCAATTGTGGTATTCTTCCACCCCCTATAGATCTTGAAAATTGATTTGAACCATTAATGAATGTGGATGAAGAAATCCAAAACGTGATCGGACATAGATCACATCATTTAGCTGCTAACATTCCAGCTAGCAGGTGCTCAAGATCATGCATGCAGCGGTGTTCTGCTGAGATCACAGCCTACCACTACTTTCCTCGAACAACAGTTTCTGATGTAAATAAGGAACTTAGGAACATTCTGATTAATCATAAGACTGTAAATCGGGTTATCATACATGCGGGCAAAATTATATTCAGAAAGAGCAGTCAGAACTCCTTAAGAGGGATTTCAATTAACACTTTGAAACACTTGGAAAATTAAAAGTTCATTGGTGGACCACTCCCAGCCCAAGGAACAAATATGTTTTCTTGGTTGCTTGTTCGAAATATGGAGCTGCATAACATGAACTACAACTTTAATCTTTTTTGGAGTCAAAGAGAAATGTTTAAATCAGGGCCCGTATTCACAAAATTTTTATCTTACCACTAGTAAGTTCACCAAAGAGTTCCTAGCAAGGAGTTTTTTCTTAAAACCTATTGACAAAACTGCTAAGAGCAAGTTTTACTAAGGAAATCTTAGGAAAAGAATTAGGCAGAGTCGACCTCGTTGCTATGGATGATTACACTTTTTATGAACACATTATTTTAAATCACCCACAGTGATTGGTAGACAGGGAACCGCTATTTGTCAGCGAAGACAAACAACGATATATATATATATATATATAGTTCTGTCCTGAATATCTTTATGCATTCATTCAATCATAATCCATTTTCACATGCAAATGAGCTTTGCGGCAAACTTGTGGTAAATTGTTAATTGTTGCCAAATGTTGTTTGTTGAAGGTTCTTTGTGAAGAAAAGCTGCAAATTTTTTGCAGCAAAACTCACTTGCATGTGAAAATAATGAGTGGGAAATTTGCCATGAACACTAGATTTTTGTAACGGCTCTGCTTTAAGCTCTGCACAGCTGTCTTTCATCGCTCATTATGCCTCCGTACTTTTCACTCACTCATATGTGAGCGAATCACACAATCATGGTTCATGCTATGCCTTCGCTTTTTAAGCAAACAGTCACTTCATATTTGGATTATACTTCATTTGGTTTACTCACCTGGACGTTTAAGCTCAGCGCAGCTGGTCTCAATCAGCAAGATGTGCAAGTTTATTCTTCGTTTGGGGGGAACAATTGTCATATGTATTTATCTGGCAGTTATTGGTCTTTTAGGCTTTTTCGCTATCAATGTGTATCAATGAGTACCTTGCCAGGAACATCCTGAGGCATCTTTCTCCCATCACACACGCTCATAGAATATGACATCATCCATGGCAGCATGGTCAACTCTGCCTTACACTTACCTTAAGATTTCTTTAGTAAAACTTGCTCTTAGCTGTTTTCTGAATAGGTTTTTAGCAACAACTCCTAGTAGTAAGACATTTTTTGTGAATACGGGCCCTCATCTGTTAACACAAATGGATGGTGTTTGCAGTGCCAAAATTGCTGGAATAAGACCACGTTTGTTTAACGCATTCCAGGGCACAAGTCCATAGTTCTAGGAACTCTCCATTAAGAAATGCCTGTTAAACACAAACATATTTGAGTCTGTCTTTGATGGAGGGCCTAGGGCTCTATCAGCATCACAGGGGAAAATATTAAACTCTCTTTATATATTTATTTGTGGACAAAAGCATCACTCAAACAATTAGTTATGCTATCTCGTGACGAATAATGCAAGTGACTAAGCATGATGTAAAGCTGTGAAATGACTACATCATATTAGACGGTCACCAGTTATTGATTCTAGAAGTCTGGACAAAAAATGTAAAGCCTGGAAGACAATAGTTTAAAAAATATGTGATTTTTTAAATAAAAAATTGTTATTATTATTGTAAATAAGAATGATTCATATCATCTTTTTCTGCCATCTTGGACAAAACATACATAGTGTTTTTGTGTTTCATGAGTGTAAGGCGGTGCCAAGTTGTCTGGGCCTAGTGAGCATTGCTTCCTGAGAAAACAAAAAAAAACTTTCGAGAAAATCAGCATACAAACATTCTTGCAAGTGACTGAACACTGCTTGGTGCATGCCATTCTCCTTGGACTTTCATCTAAATTATCTCCTGTATGCAGATAAGCGTTGACCCCAAGACCTTGAAACTTGATCATCCCCAAATTCTTATTGTTTACCATTTGGTCTTGATGTTATTCTGGTCTGAGTATTTGAGGAGGATTAGCAATAGGTTCTAGGAAAAATCTGTAAGTCAGACCTCCTTCACAGTTACTGTGTGTAATTTATACTGCCAGGCAGTGTTGTAGTCAAGACCACCTAAACTGAGACCAAGTCAAGACCAAGACCAGAGTGTATCGAGACTGAGACAAGACCTTGAGGGATTGAGACCAAGTCGAGACCAAGACCAAGGCAGGGCAAGACCGTGTCAAGACCAAGACCAGACCAGTGCGAGTCCCACACTGCATGACACACTTACGATAAAATGTGGAACATGCAAACCATAGGCCCTCTTCAAATTGATCTGAAAGATCCACATTCCCATAAAAACACCCACAGAAAACAAATGAAGATTCCTCTTCATTCACATCTTTTATTGCCATATATATAATGTGTGTGTATGTGTCAGTGTACCATGAGAAATGTCTTGATAAAATAATCAAAAGGCATTGCAGAGGTGAATTTTACGTGTGTGAATTTTCCTTTGTTTTCTATGAGCAGACAAATACAAACAAACACTAAGGAGCTGAAATCAACTTAACCATCTTTATTCAACACACCTTTTCCAAGTTTTATCATCCACCTAAAACAATAAACATTTTGTGAAAGCATCGCATCAGGTTTTCTGGATGAGTCGTCCCCTGGAAACCATCATTAAGAACAGAATATATCAAACAATTATTCAATACTTAAGTCTTCACTTTTCTCTGTCTTTTCTAAAACAATATAGTAACTTTCCGAGTTTAATGGAATGCAGCAAGAGGCAAATTGCTAAAGTTAGCTAGCTAGCTTTGTTAGCATCACTTACACTTAGCTTACCTTTCTTTATGCTTCCTTTCTAAGTGCCGATAAAAGATTGATGTGGTCCCAGCCATCTCGATAAGCATTGCATTGCAGAATTTACATACTGCTGTGTGTTTTCTTTGATGAACTCTTTGTGGTTTAGGTCAATGTTTCCCAACCTTTCTTCTGCTGTGGCACACTTGTTATGATTATAAAATACCATGGCACACCACTATCCCACATAACCATCGTCGATAGTTCCCTATCTGTCACTCACTTGACGTTGTGTCTATGTAGTGACAATAGGGGTCACTCTTGGGAGCCCGAGACACCTCTGGTCTTTGATAAAAGGCCAATGAGAATTGGCGAGTGGTATTTGCATACCACTGCCTCGGACATACAGGTATAAAAGGAGCTGGTATGCAACCACTCATTCAGATTTTCTCTTCGGAACCAAACGGTCGATGTTTACAGAGCTGACTGTTCATTCACCTCTGCTGGATCTGACAGCGCATTTCAGCGGCTTCTCCCTCCTCTGCACTGGTGCACTGCAGAGAACGCCCCTGGGCGCTTCGGCAGAAAAAAGAGAGTATATTTTTCTAAAAGAGTATATTTCTCTAAAAGAGCGGCACACATGGAACGTCTTTTTAAAGACGCAACTTTTTAAAGATGCCTTTCCGATTGTGTGTTATTCCTGGTTGTGGTCATTACCTCTCAACTCCTGATGGTCACGATCGCTGTCTTTCATGTCTGGGCACGACCCATGTGGAGACAGCATTCATGGATGGATCATGTACTCACTGCGAGAACATGACCATGGCAACATTGCAGTTCCTCGCCTCGGTCCTTCTACCTACAGGTATGAGGACAGTGCAGCTAGCACTGGGGGCGATTTGGGGACCCCAATGGGCCCACATCCACTGGGTATCCCCCTACGGACCTCCCATTCCCCAGCACACTCGGATGAGTCCGCCGGCGAGTTCGACCTCTTGTTCGGAGCCCGCAAAGCTGATGAGCTCTCAAGAGCAGCATCGGAGAGCAGGCTCGTCCAGTCAGATGCAGAAACCTCAGCTGGGCTCCCCCCCTCGGGTGCGGTCGCCCAGTCACAGGCTGATGCGGAAATGATGGACATGCTTTCCCAGGTAGCCACGAGCATCGGGCTACAGATGAACCCTCCGCTCTCCCCTGAACCCTCGTGGCTCGATGATTGGTACCTGGGCTCGTGGCGCCACTCAAAGCAGCCACGCCCCGTTCCAGTCCCTTTCTTCCCGGAAGTGCATGAGGAGCTGACAAGATAGTGGGAGGCACCTTTTACTGCCCGGTCCCGATCTTTCAGCTCCCCCGCCCTCACTACCCTCGATGGTGGGGCGGCCAGGGGCTATTCGGCCATTCCCCCGGGTGCACCTATGCCTGCAGAGCGCCGCCACCTGGCGTGGATGCCCAAAGCTCCTGTCCAAGGCCTGTAGGTTCACGTCGTCCCTGACGGCCAAAGCCTACAGTGCCGCTGGACAAGCCGCCTTTGCCCTGCATGCCATGGCTCTCCTGCAAGTCCACCAAGCCAAGGCGCTAAAGGAACTGCACGAGGGTAGTTCCACCACAGATTTGATGCAGGAGCTGCGCTCGGCAACTGACCTCACTCTCCGGGTGACAAAGGTCACAGCGCGGTCTCTCGGGTGGGCGATGTCCACCTCAGTGGTCCAGAAGTGCCACCTTTAGCTCAACCTGGTTGAGATGGGTGAGGCTGACAAGGCATGGTTCCTTGCTGCCCCCGTTTCCCAGCTTGGCCTATTCGGCGACACCGTCAAGGACTTTGCCCAGCAGTTCTCGATGGTGAAGCAGCAGACGGAGGCTATCCGGCACATCCTGCCCCAGTGCGGCTCAAGATCCTGCACCCCGCCTGCTCATCGTGGAGCCCACTGCAGGAAGCAGATGCAGCCTGTCTCTGGGCCGGCCCCAAGAACCGTCAGAAGGCTTCGAAGCGCCCCTGAGATGGGCGACCCAGGGACGACGAAACCCACCTTGGAGCTGGTAAGCAGACCACTCCATCCCCCGGTGGAGGGCCGGGAAGAGAATCTTTTGTTGCTTTTTCATTTAATTTCGCCGTATGCCCAAGTGGCTGCGGTACCCAATAGTTCAGCAAAAGAGCAGTTTCCTCGTACCCTGGGTCACGTACCCGGTGTGCACAGCCGTCATCATGACCACCACCCACCTTTCCATACTTGCAGGTTTGGCGCTCCAGCAGCGGTCTCCCCACCCCTGCACGCTCAGCTGTGGCACAAATCCGCCCCCAATGTGACAGTCTCCACGGGTTAAGAGGACAGACCTCTTCCTCCCCCCATCCCAGGCTGTTCCGGGGATGGTAACAAGGAGCTAGGTAAGTGCTTCGATGTCCCTGAACTCAGCACGGCCACAACATGGTGTGGCACCTCGAGCTCCGCCCCACCATGAGGCCCCACCTGCCGGTACGTCCGACGAGATTGTCCCCTTGGTCCCCCTTGCTCGGAACTTGGATGTGTGGCTTGCGCTTTCCAATGCATCGCGATGGCTGATCCGGACTGTCCAACTGGGCCAAGCGATTCAATTCGCCATGCCTCTGCCCAGGTTCAGCAGCATCCACTTCGCCTTGGTGAAGGGCGAGAACGCTGCTACCTTGCGCGTGGAGATCGCTACCCTCCTACAGAAGGATGCGATAGAGCTGTCCCTCCGGCCGAGATGAAGAAGGGGTTTTACGGCCCCTACTTCATTTTACCAAAAAAAAGGCAGTGGGTTACGGCCAATCTTGGACCTGCAAGTACTGGGCTTTACACAGACTTCTGTTCAAGATGCTGACGCAAAAACGCATTCTAGCGAGGGTCCGTCATCAAGATTGGTTCGCGGCGGTAGACCTGAAGGACGCGTACTTCCATGTCTCGATTCTACATCGACACAGACCCTTCCTGCCGTTTGCATTCGAGGGTCGGGTGTATCAGTCAAGGTCCTCCCTTTCAGTCTGTCCTTGTCCCCTCGTGTCTTCACGAAGGTCGCAGAGGCAGCTCTTGCCCCATTAAGGGAAGTGGGCATTCGCATTCTCAACTATATCGACAACTGGCTAATCCTAGCCCACTCTCGGGATATGCTGTGTGCACACAGGGACCTGGTGCTCTCGCATCTCAGCCTACAAGGGCTTCAGGTCAACTGGGAAAAGAGCAAGCTCCTCCCGATTCAGAGCATCTCTCTTCTCGGTTTGGAGTTGGACTCAGTCTCTTTGACAGCGCGCCTCACAGTGGTTCCACTGAAACTCTTTCTAGAGGCACATGGGGCATATGGAATCCTCAGCGGTGGCCACTCCACTTGGGTTGATGCATATGAGACCGCTTCAGCGCTGGCTTCAGACTTGAGTCCCGAGATGGGCATGGCACCACGGGACACATCACGTGGCCATCACGCCGATCTGTCACCACCTCTTCAGCCCTTGAACCGACCTCATGTCTCTACGGGCAGGCGTTCCCCTAGAGCAGGTCTCCAGGCACGTCGTGGTTACGACAGATGCCTCCAACATGGGCTGGGGTGCTGTTTGCAACAGGCACGCAGCCGCCGGCTTATGGACGGGCTCGCGGCTGCGTTGGCACATCAACTGCCTCGAGTTGCTGGCAATTCTGCTCACCCTGCGGAGGTTCCGGCTGTTGATCCAGGGCAAGCACGTTAGTTCGGACAGACAACATGGCAACGGTAGCATATGTCAACCGTCAAGGCGGTCTGTGCTCCCGTTGTATGTCACAACTCGCCCGCTGTCTCCTCCTCTGGAGTCAGCAGCACCTCAAGTCACTGCGAGCCACTCAACACTGCAGCGGATGCGCTGTCACGAAAGGTTACCCTCAAGGGAGAGTGGAGACTCCACCCTCAGGTGGTCCAGGTGATCTGGAGTCGGACAGGCACAGGTAGACCTGTTCGCCTCCCAAGAATCCTTCCACTGCCCGCTCTGGTACGCCCTGACCGAGGCACCTCTCGGTATAGACGCTCTGGCACACAGCTGGCCCCCTGGACTTCACAAATATGCGTTTCCCCCAGTGAGCCTACTTGCACAGACCCTGTGCAAGGTCAGGGAGAACGAGGAGCAGGTCATCCTGGTAGCACCCTACTGGCCAACCCAGACGTGGTTCTCGGACCTCACGCTCCTTGTGACAGCCCCCCCTGGCAAATTCCCCTGAGGAAGGACCTTCTTTCTCAGGGATGGGGCACCATCTGGCACCTGTGACCAGACCTCTGGAATCTCCATGTCTGGCCCCTGGATGGGATGTGGAAGACCTAAGCAGTCTACCACCCACAGTGGTAGACACGATCACTCAGGCTAGGGACCCCTCTACGAGGCATCTGTATGCCTTTAAGTGGCGTTCTTCCCGATATGAAGACCCCCAGAGATGCGCAGTCGGATCAGTGCTTTCCTTCCTGCAGGAGAGGTTGGAAGGGCGGCTGTCAACTTCCACCTTGAAGGTGTATGTAGCCGCTATAGCGGCACACCACGACACAGTGGATGGTAAGTCCTTAGGGAAGCACGACCTGATCATCAGGTTCCTGAGAGGTTCCAGGAGGTTGAATCAATTCAGACCGCACCTCGTTCCCTCATGGGACCTCTCTGTAGTTCTTCAGGGTCTACAGCGAGCCCCCTTTGAGCATTTGCAGTCAGCTGAGCTTAAGGCACTCTCTTTGAAGACTGCCCTCCTGACTGCGCTCACTTCCATCAAGAGGGTAGGAGACCTGCAAGCGTTCTCTGTCAGCAAAACGTGCCTGGAGTTCGGTCCGGGCTACTCTTATGTGATCCTGAGCCCCGACCGGGCTATGTGCCCAAGGTTCCCACCACCACTTTAGGGACCAGGTGGTGAACCTGCAAGTGCTGCCCCAGGAGGAGGCAGACCCAGCCCTGATGTTGCTGTGTCCGGTGCATGCTTTACGCATCTATTTGGATCATACGCAGAGTTTTAGAGTCTCTGAGCAGCTCTTTGTCTGCTTTGGTGGACAGCGGAAAGGAAGCGCTGTCTCCAAGCAGAGGATCGCCCACTGGCTCATTGACGCCATAACTATGGCATATCACGCCCAGGATGTGCCGCCCCTGGTAGGGCTACGGGCCCATTCTACCAGGGGTGTAGCAGCCTCCTGGGCCTTGACCAGGGATGCCTCTCTAACAGACATTTGCAGAGCAGCGGGCTGGGCAACACCCAACACCTTTGCGAGGTTCTACAATCTCCGGGTGGAACCGCTTTCGTCCCGTGTAGTGGCACGCACAAGCAGGTAAGTCCAGGACAGCCAGCCAGGTGTATCGCTTGCGCATAGTGCCTTTCACCTCCCCCAAGCTGAAGACGTGCGCCGTTAACTCCCAGTAGTGTTCACAAACTGTGTTGCCTGGTTGATTTCCTCCGAGCCCTGTGGCAGATGAGTTTGTGGAGAGACTCACTGCGGCCGGGCTCAGTACACGTGCTAATTAAGCCCTGTACTGGGGTAGGTGCTCTGCATGTGGTGGTTCCCTGTAGGTAACCCCATGCAACGTATATCTTCCGTTAATTCGTTTCCCTGTTGGCAAACTGCGTCTTCCTTGGGCAGAGGCCCCTCTGCCCCAGTCACCATGCTTGTAGTAACTCCTCCCCCATAGGGCAGGACCTACCTTGGGACTCCCCCACATGACATACTTCCAACATAGCTCGGCAAGACCATGTGGCATATTTCCACTTAAATACCACCCCCCTCCCTTTCTGGGCGGGGTGTGGTCTCCACGGTGTCTTCTCCTTGTGAGGGACACCCCCCCCCCGACTAGACCTTGTGGGCCCAGTCGGTTAATCCCCCTTTTTTTAGGGAGTGGGAAAAAAAGAGGATAATAAGCCACAACTGGGCTAGCCCGTCTCTATCTTTTGGGTAGTCGACTATCCCCCAAAGGGCCGTTCGACACTCATATCTGTGTTTGGGGAGGTTACGTGTCAGCCTGGTGCGCTGGCTACGAGGCACACAGTGGTCTGCCCATCACACACCACCAATTCACATAACACAGTTCCAGTTGTGGCGTTTTTGTATAGGGACCCCTAGTGTCACTACATCGACACAACATCGAGTGAGTGACAGATAGGGAACGTCCTGGTTACTTGCGTAACCTCCGTTCCCTGATGGAGGGAACGAGACAATGTGTCCCTCCTGCTACAACGTTGAACTACCCGCTGAAATGGCCGGGACCTTGTCTCGGCTCCCCAGCATAAAACCTGAATGAGTGGTTGCATACCAGCTCCTTTTATACCCGTATGTCCGGGGGAGTGGTATGCAAATACCACTCGCCAATTTTCATTGGCCATTTATCAAAGACCAGAGGTGTCTCGGGCTCCCAAGAGTGACCCCTAGTGTCACTTCATCGACACAATGTCTCATTCCCTCCATCAGGGAACGGAGGTTATGCAAGTAACCAGGACGTTTTCCTTTTCAAGAACGTGTCCATTTCTTCTGTCTTAGTAGCGTGAACTCGTAATGTTTGAAATTTGGCTATGCAAAAAAACACAAGTAACATACAGTTGAAGTCAGAAGTTTACATACACCTTAGCCAAATACATTTAAACACAGTTTTTCACAATTCCTGACATTTAATCATAGAAAACATTCCCTGTTTTATGTCCGTTTGGATCACTACTTTATTTTAAGAATGTGAAACTTCTTTCATCACATTCCCAGTGGGTCAGAAGTTTACATACAATTTGATATTATTTGATAGCATTGCCTTTAAATTGTTTAACTTGGGTCAAATGTTATGGGTAGCCACAAGCTTCTCACAATAATTTGCTGGAATTTTGGCCCATTCCTCCAGACAGAACTGGTATAACGGAGTCAGGTTTGTAGGCCTCCTTGCTCGCACATGCTTTTTCAGTTCTGCCCACAAATTTTTCTATCAGACTGAGGTCAGGGCTTTCTGATAGCCACTCAAGTACCTTGACTTTGTTGTCCTTTAGCCATTTTGCCACAACTTTGGAGATATGCTTGGGGTCATTGTCCATTTGGAAGACCCATTTGCAATCAAGCATGACTGATGTCTTGAGATGTTGCTTCAATATATCCACATAATTTTCCTTCCTCATGATGCCATCTATTTTGTGAAGTGCATCAGTCCCTCCTACAGCAAATCACCCCACAACATGATGCTGCCACCCCCATGCTTCATGGTTGGGATGCTGTTCTTCGGCTTGCAAACCTCACCCGTTTTCCTCCAAACATAACGATGGTCATTATGGCCAAAAAGTTAAATTTTTGGCCATCAGAAGCTAATTGGCTAATTTCCTAAAGGCTTGTCATCATTTTCTGGAATTTTCCAAGCTGCTTAAAAGCAAAGCTAACTTAGTGAATGTAAACTTCTGACCCACTGGAATTGTGATATAGTCAATTAAAAGTGAAACAATCTGCCTGTAAACAATTGTTGTAAAAATTACTCTTGCCATGCACAAAGTAGGTGTCCTAAACAACTTGTCAGAAGTATAGTTTGCTAATATTAAATCTGTGGAGTGGTTAAATAATTAGTTTTAATGACTTCAACCTAAGTGTATGTAAACTTCTGACTTCAGCTGTAGGTATGCTGTATAATGAGGACACAGATGCCAAGAGTGCTAATTCATTCTTGCAACAGCACAGCAAATACATTTTTTATTTATTTATTTACTGTATTTTCCAGAAATAAAGTCGCACCTGACTATAAGTAACACCTGTAGCGAGTTTTAATAAGAGTATAAATAGTAAAACAATGTAGCAAAATAAAAGGGAAAATAAAAAGGCAAGCAATGGTAAACAAAAGGCAGGCAAGGGTTAGGTACACAGGCAGACAGTCCAGAAAGGCAAACCAAGTAAATCCGATAGGCAGAGGGGTAAACAAAAGGCAGGCGATAGTTCGATACCCAGGTAAACAGTCCAGAAAGGCAAACCAAGTAAATCTGATAGGCAGAGGGGTAATCCGGTAAACAGGCAATAAATCCACAAAAACTCACAAGCTGGCTGAGAAACACGAGAAACAGGCAGGAGTCAAAACACAGGGAAAACAGGATGGATAAATAATGCTCAGAAATGTTGACAAGGCAAATAAGACTTTGCACTGAATGCGAGAAAACAGGGAATTTAACCAGAATTAATGTGAAACAGATGTGAGAGTAATCAGTCTGAGCGGAGGATTATGGGAAATATAGTTAGTGAGATGTTAATACTCAGGGGATGGTGACCTCTGGCAGCATACAGGAAAGGTAGCATGCGCTGCAGGTGTAACAGAGCCCCCCTCTGCGAACGGCTCCTGACGTGAGGAGGTTGTCTGCGTCGGGGTCTACCTCGACCTCTGGGAGCGGGACAGTTAGGAAAATTGTGGTGGAATTCAGCGATGAGAGCCGGATCTAGAATGTCCTCAGAATTAATCCAGGAACGCTCCTCAGGGCCATAGCCCTCCCAGTCCACCAAGTATTGATGCATCTGACCCCGGCGTCGAGAGTCCAGGAGCTCGTGTACCCGAAAGGACTCCTCTTTATCAATGAGGAATGGAAGGGGTCTCTGGGGGTCTTGAGGGCCCTCCTCTCTCAGAGGTGCCGCGGATTTAAGCAGGGAAACATGAAAGGTGGGGTAAACATGGTAATTAGCAGGGAGCTGAAGTTGAATGATACTGGATTGATTTGATGAAGAATTTTGAAAGGACCTACATACATGGGACTTAGTTTCTTGCACGGGATTCGCAGACGAAGATCTCGGGTAGATAGCCAAACCCATTGTCCAGGGGCATAGTTAGGGCCAGGGCACCGATGGAGATTGGCCTGATCACTCTGTCGGTGAATGGCATGCTGTAAGTGGACATGAGCTTGATCCCAGATAGCCTCGCTGCACTGCATCCAGTCGTCGACTGCAGGTACATCGGATGGCTCCCCGGACCAGGGAAAGAGTGGGGGTTGAAAACCTAAGATGCACTTGAAAGGCGTGGTTCCAGTAGCTGGTTTGAACAGAGAGTTCTGAGCATATTCTGCCGCGGGCAGGAAACGGCTCCAGTTGTGCTGGTTGACTTGACAGTAGGCCCAGAGGAATTTACCAAGGTCCTGATTAAGATGTTTGGCTTGACCGTTGGATTGAGGATGGTAACCAGATGTTAGACTCACATTGATGTTGAGCAGTTTGAAGAAGGCTGACCAGACTCGGGAGGTGAAATGGGGACCCTGGTCAGAGACAATGTCTTCGGGTAGGCCATAAAAGCAGAAGACGTACTGAAACAGGTTCTCAGCACATTCCATAGATGAGGGGAGCTTGGGCAGAGGGATGAATCTACAGGCCTTAGAGAAGCAGTCCACCACGGTTAAGATGTTAATAAAACCTTGAGAGTTGGGTAGATCCATGATGAAATCTATGGCGATATGGGACCAATGACGTCAAGGAGCAGGTAGAGGCTGAAGGAGACCAGACGGGAGCTGTCGAATAGATTTAGTGGTGGCACACACATTGCAGTTTTTTAAACTCACCGCCGCATCCGCCTTCCTAGGGGGACGAGTTGGGCAAGCAGCCAGTAAATGTCCCGACTGTCCGCAGTAGATACATAAACTCTCTCGGAGTCGGTGTCGTCGTGATAGAGGTGAGCTTGCACAGCTGCTGATGGTGACTAGTAAACATTGCTGCTTGCGCTGTAACAAGCTCGTGTAACTGTTGAATAGCTGTTGGATCTAAGTTTGGCGAAGTCTTCTGTAGCAAAGATGCCGAAGCAGGTGTGTTAAAATCCATGTGCAGTTTTAATAACAGTATAAATAGTAAAACAAAGTAGCAAAATAAAAGGAAAAACAAAAAGGCAAGCAATGGTAAACAAAAGGCAGGCAAGGGGTAGGTACACAGGCAGACAGTCCAGAAAGGCAAACCAAGTAAATTCGATAGGCAGAGGGGTAAACAAAAGGCAGGCAATAGTTCGATACACAGGTAAACAGTCCAGAAAGGCAAACCATGTAAATCCAATAGGCAGAGGGGTAATCCATTAAACAGGCAATAAATCCACAAAAACTCACAAGCTGGCTGGGAAACACGAGAAACAGGCAGGAGTCAAAACACAGGGAAAACAGGATGGGTAAATAAAGCTCAGGAATGTTGACAAGGCAAACAAGACTTTGCATTGAATGCGAAAAAACAGGGAACTTAAATAATCAGAGTTAATGTGAAACAGATGTGAGAGTAATCAGTCTGTGCGGAGTATTATGGGAAATGTAGTTAGTGAGATGTTAATACTCAGGGGATGGCGACCTCTGGCGGCATACAGGAGAGGTAGCAGGCGCCGCAGGTGTAACAGCACCGGGTCAAAATTGTGTTGTATATAGAGAGAGAAAAAACACATAAGTTGCACTGACAGAGGTTGGATCCGGCAGGCACTAGGACCTGGGAGCAGCCACCCAGCCTCCATTCACTGGTTCAGATGTCAAACACACTCCATGAAGATTACAGTACCTCAGAATCTACACATAGAATCATGGTGTTGAGAATTTGCTTGATGTAACAGTTCATATTCTTTTTATGTTTCATGAGAGAAACACAACAAGTAAGCCACATCTGTTCATAACATCTGTAATTCTATACTATGCACAAATAAACAGCTTTTAGTCTTTGAGTAAAAAAATACACCTGTTGTATTCTATTCATTCATTTGGTTCACTGACTGAATGTTTTTACTACAAGTGTGGTGATGAAGCATCATTTTGTGGGCATGTGAGGAGTTGTGTTTGACAGCAGACTAGAGTTTCTTAGAACAATAATGTTATGATGGACAAAATATTTAAAATGGTTGTGTAAAATACTTTGTAATGGAAAATATACTGAATTGGCAACTTTAAAACTCTTCTACCATCTCTATGCCTATACTAAAATACTGGAAAAAAATGTATTTATTTATTTTGAGGAATTTGATCATTTTCCATGACACACCTGCCAATCTTTCACGGCACAGAAGTGGGCACAGTGGTTGGGAAACACTGGTTTAGGTAGCCAAATTGTATTACAGAAGATTTGTCTGACATCTCTCAGAGCGACACAGTTTCTTCTCCTGTCTCCCGCATTCACTTTCTTAGAATGCGTGTGAAGGTGGGCGGGGAGAGGTGACAGTTGTTAACAGTAACAAAAATTTCAAATTAGAAACGAGTCAAGTTATTGCTTGCATTTGAAGCAGGAAGTTTTACATCCCAATCACAGGAATGATGTTAACAAATAAATCAGACAATGCACAGGCAATTTAGTGATATCCCCGCAGTTGTGGTCTTGACTGGTCTTGAAATAAAATCCAGAGTCCTCTTTGTCGGGGACCAAGACAAGACAGAGTAAAAATGCAGTTGATTCCAAGATGAGACGAGACCTTCAAAAAGTGGTCTCAAGACCAGTCACGAGACCAAGATCGATTTTGAGTACTACAACAATGCTGCCAGGTATGCTTCTCTTATTTGTAATCTATTTTATGTTATTTTGATCATTTGTGAAATTGGCATCTACTTGAATTGATTGAACCAACAATGTAACATTTTAATCCTACCTGGAAAATAAATAGTTGATTTTGATTATTCAGGGTTCTCCTGAACTCATTATTTCCAGTATTTTCTAACCTACTGAATAATCAAAAACACCAAATTATTATTATTATATCTAAAATTATGATCAGAAATTGATTGGAACCTTAGTGTAAATTTGAGGTCTATTAATTGGAGTCAGATTAAATTATTAATCAGTAGAATACTTGATTCTGATTGGTCAGTTGCTGCATTCTGCTGTCAAATATGTGTGTACAATATTTTTTGTATAAAAGTGCCCGCCCTAATTTAACAGTCCAGAAGTATTTTTTTTTTCATACATTTTTTCATTAGGGATTTCAAAATATCCATAATAAAAGAGCTCTAAGCCATGAACCAAACCAACCAGCTTTGATATGAATCACTTTACATTTGAAAAGTGAAAAAACCTAAAAAAAAATAGGCCTATTTGAAAATTGGATAAAAGACAAAGGTATATACATAATTGAATTAAAAATGATGGACAAATATAAAAATAATTTTTTTAAGTTGTTAAAAAGGGCAGTGGGAAGGTCCACGGACCTGTACAGGATGAGTAAGACGCTCCCGCTTCCCACAAGTCGGTAGTATGCCACTAGTTGTCAGCATGCGATAGCTTTTTGACAACCGATGGATCAAAACTTCGGCATACCAGGGATTGTCAACCCAAGCATGTGAAGACTGGACTCGGACAGAGAGGCGATTAACAGTGGAGCATTGTGGAACGGGAAGAGCACGGCGAGACACGTAGGACACCCCGGTCATCCACTGCACCCCGGTCTATCTCCAGTCATCTTGACCTCGTCTTGCCACTGGATCTTAATAGGCAGGGATGAGAGAGTGAGGCGAATGATCTGCGCAACTCTCCCTCACTTTAAACAAAGTCATGCGCAAGTCATGACTTCAACCACGTAAAACCAAGTCCTGTGGCGATGGACGGGTGCAGATACATTCAAGCTGCAGTCATGAACCTGCACACAGGCCATAATCAGCGCTGGCCATATAGTCACTCTTCACTGGACCAAAGCAGCAGTGGAGTTCGGCAGCCATCTGGGTGACTGAACAGCCATTTTTAGGAGCCTCAGTAAGGGGATAGAAAAGGTGCCCTTAACATAGTCTGCTTCAACTCACCCTAGCCAGCCTGCCGCAGCTGGCGGGGACCCCTCCTCAAAAGTGGCTGAAAACAATAAAGAAGAAGGTGATGGTACCCACCCTTGGCAAGTAAAATGTGCTAACTCTGCTAGACAACAGAAAAGCAGACAGACCAGAAAGGAGAACAGCTCTAGCTGCTAGAGAACTGGCTTTCTACAACATGGACATTGCGCCCCTGAGTGAAACTCGCCTAGTGGACAGGGGTCAGCTTACAGAGACTGGTGGTGGATACATCTTCTTCTGGAATGGTAGAAGCAGTGGAGAATGATGATAGGTGGGTGCTGGATTTTCTGTCACACCCTCCTATACGCTTGTGAGACCTGGACAGTGTATCGCAGACTCACCAGGCAGCTCACCATTTCCACATTAGCTGCCTCTGCAGGCTAGTGCACTGCAGTGCACATCAGATGGCAGGACAACGTTCCTGACACCAAAGTTCTGAATTGAGAAAACATCACAAGTGTCTACACCCTCTTGCAAAAGGCTCAAGTCAAATGGGCAGGGCATGTAGCACACATGCCTGACAACCGCTTGCCAAAACCACTCTTGTAAGGTGAGCTTAGGTGAGAGTAAGTTCTCTGTCGAAGAAATGCTTCAAAGACAGCCTGAAGTTCTCCCTCAAATCTATTGGTGTCAGTACAGACTCTTGGGAGATGCTGGCAAGATCTCAACCGGATCCCTGGCAGCAAAAGCCATGAGAATCAATGAAGCAGAAAGGAAGCATGCCACACCAACACCTGCGTCTGCCCATGTGTGCAAATATTTACAAATGTATTAAGTCGTTTTGAGAGTGTGGGGAGACCAACTCCATTACATAATTCATAATATGTCATGGGAGTGGACAGTCGCTACAGAGCTCTTTTGCGGCAGTTTGTTTGACGTAACTCCATGATTGGTTAAATTTTCTCCCTCAGAATCATGAAAGTGTAGTTCTTCACCAGGAATCCCACGTTTAAACAACATTTAAAAAAAAGTTGAAATAACACAGATTGATGGCTTCAACAGAAGCATACTGTATATCGTCAATTAACAACCTAGGATCATAGGTCTGTCTTTAAAGGCTTATATGCTATCATTAATAATCAATTCCCCTTTGAAAAAAAAATTATTGAGATTTTTACTTCCAGAACCAGACTGTTGTGCTATGTGACTATGAACTTTATAATTAACTGTTGCTTCAGACAACATATTTCCTACATAGCTGTGCTAGTTTCATGTATCACTCAGCACTACTCTCACATTACTTCTCACATGATAAAATTATTTCAATCAATATTTCATATCCATTTATTTATTTATTTGGTAAGTAGCTGTGCAATAAGCAATGTGTCTGTGTCTTGATCACCCTGTCATGGTTTATTTTGCGATTATGACCAGCTGATTCTTACTAGAGTATATTTGTAAGAATAATGTATTCATTAGAATCCATATAAAAAATAAACTGCTCTTATTCTAAGATGCCTTCAAGATTATGCTGTACTGTGTGACCCGTAGAGCATGGTGCTAGCAACACCAAAGATATGGGTTTGACACAGAGGGAACACACACATACTGATAAAATGTACACATTGAATTCACACACGCACACACACACACACACACACACACACACACAAGCAATGTAGTTAATCTGACTGCCAAAGGAGTGCAAACGTGCACTAGCTAAATAGTTGCATGTTTTTTAGGACACTGCTGGAGACCTCTGACCTTGCCAGTGATGCTTGTAGTCGCAGGTGCGGGACAGGGCGATCATCATTGCACTATACAGAGGCAGAACCATGGCACACAGACGCCAACTGCGCCCACGTCCAGTGTCTGTGAAGCACTGCAGCTTGCCTACTAAGTAGAATGAGGTAAAGCCCAGACCGGAGAAAGCAACTAAGAGAACAGGTGAGAGAAAAGGAAAAATAAGGTAAAAGTATTGGCAAAGTACTGTGAGAAATAATCTCTTAGGAAACAAGAGATATCTTTAATGTTTCCACGACACCAATGAGATAAAATGGAGTGCAAATTAAGCCTTCTGCATAAGGCTCTTAATTGTCATGTTTATCCTGAAAAAATATCCAGTACCACGTGTCTCCTATTGAGTAGTGGTTCTCAACTGGTTTTATTTGAGGACTGAGATTTTACATTGTACATCAAGTGGTGACCCAAAGCTGAACCCAAAATTGTTTACTGTAGCAGAAACCATTATCATCGTTTTTTTTATTTATTTTTTTTTTATACCCTTTTCTCCCAATTTGGAATGCCCAATTCCCACTACTTAGTAGGTCCTCGTGGTGGCGCGGTTACTCACATCAATCCGGGTGGCGGAGGACAAGTCTCAGTTGCCCCAGCTTCTGAGAAAGTCAATCCGTGCATCTTAACACGTGGCTCGCTGTGCATGACACCGCGGAGACTCACAGCACGGGAGGCTCATGCTACTCTCCATGATCCATGCACAACTTACCACGTGCCCCACTGAGAGCGAGAACCCTTAATCGCGACCATGAGGAGGTTACCCCATGTGACTCTACCCTCCCTAGCAACTGGGCCAATTTGGTGCTTAGGAAACCTGGCTGGAATCACTTAGCACGCCTTGGATTTGAACTCGTGACTCCAAGGGTGGTAGTCAGCGTCAATACTCGCTGAGCTACCCAGGCCCCAACCATTATCATCATTAGGGATATGCCCGAAGCCGAATATCTTATTTGAAAAGGCACGGATAATGACTTAAAAACTAATAAGGGATTAATCCGAATAATATAACAAATATTTGTTTGACTGATTATCCAAAAAGCACAAGGATAAAGCAACATTTTAAATAAACATATCCAAAATTACAACAAATTTCTGAATCTGTGCAGACAATATTCCTAAAGTGTTAACTTTTTGAATGAAAATATGCACATTGTGATTTCAGATCGGATGAGCATGGTAGCAAAAATAGATTATTAAAGTGAGAATAAAAGGAGAGTTTATATCATTTTGCTACAGTCTGCTTTGTGTTTATATTCATTAATGTAATGTCTTGACTCACTTTTGATGTCAATTTCCTTGTCATGTCGATGTCAAAAGAATGGTGCTACTGCGAGTGGTGTCCCAACTTACCTAGTTCTAGTTACCTAAAGTCCTCTACAAAAACCTCTCCAGTTCTTTATGCTCATTCACAACATATACTTTACCATATAATAAAGAGAAGTGATCTTTTAGGAGTTTGCAGTAGAGTGTGTGTTTACTGCTGTGTTTCACTTATTTTAGACTATTATTCATTGCTAAGATAGAGTTGTTTGTTTACTGTGTGCTGAATTTGCATTTGTTCCTGACATTTTAACATCTCACCTCACTATGCAAAAATAACTCATTATATTGAATTATATTGAATCACTACAATGCAACCAACAAAAATCCATGTCGTTGTTATATATCTTCCTCCAGGTCAGCTGGCTAACTGTCTTGAGAAACTGGATGTCCTGCTATCCTAATTCCCTGAAGATGTTAGCCTACCTGCGGTTAATTGATGATTTCAACATACACCTAGACAAGCCCCAGGGAAACAGCTATGCACGACTGCAACGCAAAGATCGGGCAACCAGCTGGATCTCAGTTTTACACGTAACTGTACCACTAACAATGCTCTTCTCACCAATTTACATGTTTCTGATCACCACTTTTCAGTTTAACATGAAACTTTCATCTACACTACCACATATACTCCTATGGTTTCCTTTCATCCAACCGCATTTCCACTGCTGCTCTACCACTCTTCCCTTGCAAAATCATGTTTCCTCTCTGGATGCTACAGACACTATATTCTCCACTTTAAAAACCTGTATAGACAGCATCTGTCCTCTCTTCCAGGACAGCACGTGCAACACCCTCCAACCCCTGGCTATCTGGCATTCTTCATGAACATCGGACCAACCTTAGGATGGATGTGACGAAATGGCTTAAATCTAAAGATCCTACAGATCTAACTAAGAATCATTCTCTGCTTTCTTCCTCCTCGGCTAATGTCTTCTCTGCAAAAGCTTCATATTTTCAGGACAAGATCAGCAACACTAAAGATGCCTGCAGCTTATTTAGGACATTTAACGCACCCCCACCACCCCCCAGCCCCACCTCTTCGCCATGTTTTTACTGATAAGTTAACAGCTATCAGCAGTAAGCAGTGTTCAGGTCCTGTTATGTTCAGGTCATTTTAGACCTGTTTAACCCTTTCGCATGTGCGTTTAAACCAGTGTGATTACATTAGGCTGGGCACAGAGGTGTACTATCAAACCGTTGCAATCTGCCTTCGTGCTGCTGTTTATCAGCAAAAGAGGGACTAAAGCAGTTTTCATAATGAACTAGCTGCTCATATAGTCTTTTCAACATCACAATATCTTTGTTTTTATATGTTACAAACATTCAAACAATCACTAAATAAAAGTTTAAAGCCGTTACCGTCAGAGCGCTCTGTTGTGATGCAGCGATGCAGCCATGTATTCTGACGTCAAACAAAGAATATACAAACTAGACAGTCCACTTGAGCCTTTTTTCATTCCGTCCATCACTCATTCTAACCACTTCCGGTGATGGGAAAATGGAAGGACTAGGTTTATAGAACCTTCTATGCCTCTATGGTGAACTCAGAATCCCATGCCGCATTGCATGTAAACAATATGGCGGCACGCATAGCCGACAAGCGCATTCGCAATCGCAACTTATTGATCATAATCAATCATTATAAACATCTAAAAACCACATTATATGTTTGAAAATAAATAATCTGTTCTCCAGTGCATCTGCTGTGAAGTGTAAAGTAAGATTTTCTTTGAAATTACAGTGTGCATTGAAGAACTCGTCAGTTCAGGAGAATCTAACATGCAAAAAGTTTAAGGGTTAAAAACAGTGAACAACTAGACTTAATCTTAAATTTAGTCAAAATGCGTTTTGCATTTTTACATTTTCAAAAAAAACATTGTTTAGTATGTTTTTTAAGCGATTTGAATTATGGGGACACTAGAAATGTCCTCATAAACCACATTTATAGCATAATACCCTGGTAATTACCAGTTTGTAACCTAAAAAATGTCCTCGTAAACCACCCAAAGCCATACAGACACAATCTCACACACACACACAAGTTGGTTCTTATTCTTATGAGGACTCTCTACAGACATAATGATTTTTATACTGTATGAACTATAGATTTTATCCCCTAACCCTAACCCTAAACCTAACCCTCACAAAAAACTTTCTACATCTTTACATTTTCCAAAAAAGCATTGTTCAGTATGTTTTTTAAGCATTCCTAAAACTAACGTTACAATTATTGGTGTAAAGTCCTAACTAATAATGCCAGAATTTTAGTAAAATAACATTATATTAATATAGAAGGAAATGAAGAGAAAGTACTATAAAAAGTGTCAGTTGTGTAAAGAGGATGATGAGGTCAGATTGGAAGCAGCAGAGATGACAGGATGAAAAAGGAGCAGAGATGAGAGAAAGTGAAGAGGAGAGTGATGAGAAAGATTTGAAGACTTTGAAGAATTGTGGAGTTACCAGGGTAATACCATGGTCCTGAATGATTACTATATTCATATTTCATGATATTGTAATGGTACTCCAATTTATATATAAAAAATAAAAAAATACCAAGGTTGTCTAAAAAACATTGTAATACCATGGTGCTTTTTGTGATTTTTATTTGTAATAAAGTAAACAATACAAAATTTGGATATGTATCTAATAAAGGAAAAATACTTCACTGATTCTTAAGATGAGGGAAAAATATGTTTAAAATTTTAGTTTTTAATAATAAATTAATTTAAAATGTATATATTTGTAGACAATTGTCTCAGCTAACGAACCATGTAAGTGAGCAGGTTTTTATAAAAACACATTTATTCACTTTATAACTTACATCTTACTGTAATATCTGTCAACTCTGTCAGACACACTAAAAGCATGCTCTTTTAATTTGATACATCCAACTAGAGTCTAAAGTCTGTAATTATCCAACAATGGTGTTCAGTAAAGGAGTTAAGTGATAAAACACATTCTCTCTCTCTCTCTCTCTCTCTCTCTATATATATATTATTATTATTATTATTATTTTATTATTTTTTTTCTGTTTTCAGACTATTCTAAAAAATTATGACAGAGTTGACAAAATTTAATATTTTCCATCTTAACCATGTGTTGTACACTGGAGCCATTTAGTTTTTTCCTCATTTGAAACTGCCTCTATAACCTAAACTAAAATGCAAAAATTATTCCATAAGTCTTAACAGTAATGATCACAATGGAATGATGGTGTTGATATGTTAAAGCTGTGAACAGCAGAGACTTAAACATTGTTTGTTTGAAATATATAAAAATATAAAAATTACCAGACCATGTGTCCTACTGTTGCATCTACCATGAGCAGGAAGTGGGAAAGGGGTACTCAGAGTTATAGCTGACCATGGCATTGTCTGATTTATTCTGGATTATAAAAAAATCTGACAGAGTTGACAAGTGAGGACACAACTTTGACAGGCAGTTTTTTCTTTCTTTTTTTCTTTTTTTAATTTATGGAAAATATAATTAAAATTTTACTTTATGTATTGTTTGGCAGTTTAACACTGTAACCTCTTGCTCAGGCAGGTTAAGTTACATGTGCTTCCAAGTACAGAGCTTGCATTTTAAACAATTCTAATGAAATTATTTAAAATAATATATAAGTAATAAATGCCCTGAGTATACACATTTCCTTTTAGATTGAACTTTTTCTGTTTTGTTTTATTATTATAAATTTCTTGATTTGTTAACATAGAGGACTTTTGTACAATGGACGTTTTGTCTCTTATCTCAAGAATCAGTGACTTAAATACTCTAAAAGCAAAGAAATTAGTTTAGTAAATAAGTACTATTCATTAATATATATATATATATATATATATATATATATATATATATATATATGTATATATATATATGTATGTATATATATATATGTATATATATATATATATATATATATATATATATATATATATATATATATATATATATATATATATATATATATACAGGTGCATCTCAATAAATTAGAATGTCATGGAAAAGTTCATTTATTTCAGTAATTCAACTCAAATTGTGAAACTCGTGTATTAAATAAATTCAATGCACACAGACTGAAGTAGTTTAAGTCTTTGGTTCTTTTAATTGTGATGATTTTGGCTCACATTTAACAAAAACCCACCAATTCACTATCTCAAAAAATTGGAATACATCATAAGACCAATAAAAAAACATTTTTAGTGAATTGTTGGCCTTCTGGAAAGTATGTTCATTTACTGTATATGTACTCAACACTTGGTAGGGGCTCCTTTTGCTTTAATTACTGCCTCAATTCGGCGTGGCATGGAGGTGATCAGTTTGTGGCACTGCTGAGGTGGTATGGAAGCCCAGGTTTCTTTGACAGTGGCCTTCAGCTCATCTGCATTTTTTGGTCTCTTGTTTCTCATTTTCCTCTTGACAATACCCCATAGATTCTCTATGGGGTTCAGGTCTGGAGAGTTTGCTGGCCAGTCAAGCACACCAACACCATGGTCATTTAACCAACTTTTGGTGCTTTTGGCAGTGTGGGCAGGTGCCAAATCCTGCTGGAAAATGAAATCAGCATCTTTAAAAAGCTGGTCAGCAGAAGGAAGCATGAAGTGCTCCAAAATTTCTTGGTAAACAGGTGCAGTGACTTTGGTTTTCAAAAAACACAATGGACCAACACCAGCAGATGACATTGCACCCCAAATCATCACAGACTGTGGAAACTTAACACTGGACTTCAAGCAACTTGGGCTATGAGCTTCTCCACCCTTCCTCCAGACTCTAGGACCTTGGTTTCCAAATGAAATACAAAACTTGCTCTCATCTGAAAAGAGGACTTTGGACCACTGGGCAACAGTCCAGTTCTTCTTCTCCTTAGCCCAGGTAAGACGCCTCTGACATTGTCTGTGGTTCAGGAGTGGCTTAACAAGAGGAATATGACAACTGTAGCCAAATTCCTTGACACGTCTGTGTGTGGTGGCTCTTGATGCCTTGACCCCAGCCTCAGTCCATTCCTTGTGAAGTTCACCCAAATTCTTGAATCGATTTTGCTTGACAATCCTCATAAGGCTGCGGTTCTCTCGGTTGGTGTGCATCTTTTTCTTCCACACTTTTCCCTTCCACTCAACTTTCTGTTAACATGCTTGGATACAGCACTCTGTGAACAGCCAGCTTCTTTGGCAATGAATGTTTGTGGCTTACCCTCCTTGTGAAGGGTGTCAATGATTGTCTTCTGGACAACTGTCAGATCAGCAGATTGTGTAGCCTAGTGAACCAAACTGAGAGACCATTTTGAAGGCTCAGGAAATCTTTGCAGGTGTTTTGAGTTGATTAGCTGATTGGCATGTCACCATATTCTAAATTTTTGAGATAGTGAATTGGTGGGTTTTTGTTAAATGTACACATACATATATATATATATACACATATACAACAGTTAGTTCCGGTCCTCGAATCTGATTGGACATGAGACATTCCATGAGCACTGATGGTCTGATACCATCAGCATTCAGACGCTTCACTGTGTGTGTATCACTCCGCTTGTGTTCATGCCGTTCTAAAGTGTAAGAGCAGTGCAGATGTGTTAAGAGCTACAGTTTGTCTTTTTTTTTTACATGTATTTTTTTGACATTACATATGTTAGCCAGCAGGTGGTGGCAAATGATCATTTTTATGTGTAATATGAGCCAGTTAAGTGACGTGAAGTGAATCTGTATCAGCCAGTGTTTACATACAGCACTATATGATCGCTTGTATTACTACTACTAAAGCTAGGAAATAGCTTTAAACAGCTTTAAACGAACAACTTCAGCATTACGGCTCATCACAGCTGAGAGACACAACAGACTGATTAATTACACAAACTGAAGGCGCTTACCTCTTATCGGACTTTCCACATTGGAGTGGACACACTGTTTAAAATGGAGGACAATGCGGTTTATATAGTGATCGACTCTTGCACACTGGCTACCGCGAAATAGGTAGAATTACCCCCGCTTGGACCGCTACTTTTCCACTGAGAAAGCTGATCTTCAGAAAGCTGACAGCCTCTCTGCTTGGGAGTGGAGACACGCTCCGTCTCTCTCTCTTTTGCACTCACACTCACACACACACACACACACACACACACACATCCATCCATCCATCCTTGTTTATCCAATAACTTGTTAGAAACAGCACAAGCTGTGATACTATTTCTGAAGTGAAATTTTTGAATTACTAATGGAGGCTTGGACACATCATTTGGTTTGAATCAGCAAAGGCAGATTCTGATCCGCAGAATAAAGTAGTTCCATGCACAAATGCATTTTTATGACCGTACTCAGTTTTTCCTAATTTTTTTAAATTTACTTGTTCATTGAACTGTTGTATATAAGCAATATCACACTCGCAATCGTGCTATATGTCCCTAAATCAGCACTGCTGTGATTACCTATGGCACTTGACCTGCAGCCTTATGCCTGTGGCCGAATCGCAGCAGTGCTGATGTAGGGCCATATCGCACTCTTGCACGTGTGATCATTATCAATATTTGATAATATATTATCAAAGGGGTGTGCAGTGAAGTCATTATCTTTATTTGTATCTGTATCTGTTCATATGATAAAATTATCTGTCTCTGTATTCAGATTCAAAACTAAATGAAATGCCCATTTTTAAATGTTACTCATATATTTATAGTTTCTGTTAATAAAATATGCCTTGTATATGCCTTTTCATAATAATAGTCTAATACTACTACTACTACTACTACTAATAATAATAATGATATCATTATTATTATTATACAACTATTATTTAAAACAATACATTATTTTATTCTTTTTTTTTTTTCTTACCAGATGGAGTTGAATTTGTAGGCTACATTACCTGTAGAATATGATGTTAACTGTGGTTTCTCCTGGTATTTCTGAATTACAGAATGTTCATTTGTCTGTGTAACACCTGCCAACCAGGCCGGTTTTCCTGAGCGCCACCTGAGTGCCCCCTCACCTGAATTCTAATTCTCGCACCTGTATTTCATCAGCTGATTAGCCTTGAACTATTTAAGCACTGAGCACACAAGGCTCAGTCCAAAGTCTTGTTTTGCCCATGCTGACATTTCTGAGCATTTCCCTGAACTTTTGCTTCGTATATTTTCCTTGCCTGTTTCACTTTGTATGGATTTATGCTTAGACTGTTTTTTCTGTGTATGACCCTTGCCTGTTTCACCATGTATGGATTTATGCTTGGACTGTTTCTCTGTGTATGACCCTAGCATGTTTCACCGCGTATGGATTAATGCCTGGACTGCTGCTTGGTGTAAGTCCCTTTCCTGTTTTATCCCTATGTATGTATTTATTAACTCCCTCCTCATCGTTCATGTGATTGCGCTATTGACCTTCACCTGGTACTTTCCCCCCTCGAGGCCGAATTAATCCTTTGTCTGAACCTGAATCATGGGCCATGGAGGAGTATACCGAGGAGGCTTTGGAGAGAGGATTCATGTGTCCATCAACTTCTCCAGCAGCTGTGGGCTTCTTTTTTGTGGAGAAAAAAGATGGGGGACTTCGTCCTTGTAAAGATTACCGAAGTTTAAATGATATCACTGTGAAGTTCTTCTACCCCTTATCACTAGTGCCCACTGCTCTGGAACAACTGGAAGTTATTCACCAAACTAAATTTACGCAATGCTTGCAACTTTATACGCATCTGTGAGGGGGATGAATGGAAGACAGCTTTCTCCACAAGCACAGGGCACTACAAATATATGGTGATGATTTTCGGACTTTCAAATTGTCCATCTGTATTCCAGTCCTTTGTTAATAAAATTTTTCGTGACATGTTGAACAAGGGGGTCATAGTTTACATCAATGACATCCTCATTTACTCTTCCACATTAGAGGAACACACCCATCAAGTTCGTCAAGTACTTCAACACTTAATTCAGCATTGACTTTGTGCCAAAGCGGAGAAATACGAATTCCATAAAACCACAGTGACAATCCTGGGGTATATTATCGGTCCGGAGAGGGTAGCCATGGATGATGCCAAGGTAAGTGACGTTCTCAATTGGCTGCAACCTAAAACAGTAAAAGAACTGCAGAGGTTCCTAGCCTTTGTTAACTTTTATAACTGATTTATTAGGAACTTCAGCTCAGTAGCCTCACCCCTTACCTCTCTTCTCCGACGTGCAGCCAAGAAACTGCAATGGAACACGGCGGCGATGCAGCCTTAGCTGAATTAAAGAAACACTTCATGAGTGCCCCGATTCTTCATCACCCAGACCCTGCTTTGCCCTTCACCACTGAAGTAGACACTTCTGACACTGGCATTGGAGCCATTCTCTCTCAACGTCATGGTACTCCAGCCAAGCCACTCCCCTGTGCATTCTTCTCCCATAAACTCTCACCAGTGGAACGAAACTATAATGTGGGTAATTGTGAGCTGTTAGCCATGAAAACCGCCTTTGAAGAGTGGCGGGATTGGTTGGAGGGGGCAATGAAGAGTGGCAGCATTGGTTGGAGAGGGAAAGGTATCTGTTCCAAGTCATTACTGATCACCGCAATCTGGAATATATTCGTGCTGCCAGCAGTTGAATCCACGTCAGGCTAGGTGGGCTCTATTCTTTACTCACTTCAATTTTAGCATTACCTATCGCCCTGGCATCAAGAATATTAAGGCAGACACTCTTTCCAGAATTCACGATAAGTCCCACGAGGTCTCTAGTAATGAAACTATCCTCCCTCCTTTGCTCTTGGTGATGCCAGTTCACTGGGAAATTATGGATAACCCAGGCCACTGAACAAGAACCTCCCACTAGTGACTGCCCTTCTGACAAGACTTGCGTTCCCCTGTCCATGAGACCTCATATTCTAAAGTGGGCCCACATCTCCTTGTGTTCAGACCATCCAGGTATTCAAGCGACTCTCAGACTGCTGCGAAACCGGTTCTGGTGGAATTCTCTTGTTCTTGACACCACTGCCTTCGTGCGCAATTGTGATGTATGCACCACATCAAAGACCTCCAGACAAGCTCCTGCTGGTCTCCTTCAGCCTTTGCCCCTGCCTCAGCATCCTTGGTCTCACATAGCTCTAGATTTTATCACCAATTTACCCTGCTTACAAGATAACATTGTTATCCTCACTGATCGTTGATCGATTTTCTAAAGCCTGTCAACTTCTTCCTCTACCCAAGCTACCGTCCGCACTGGAGACCACTGAACTACTCTTCCAGTATGTTTTCGATTATATGGATTACCTGAATATATCGTTACTCATCGAGGCCCTCAATTCACTTCTCGAGTTTGGGCTGCTTTCTTCAAGCAACTAGAAGTTAACATTAGCTTAATTTCAGGTTACCATCCCCAATCCAACAATCAAACTGAACGCCTCAATCAAGAACTCGAAAGATTTCTGCGCTCCTACTGCCAAGCCAACCAATTTGATTGGAGCCGTTAACTTCCTTGGGCTGAGCACGTCCAGAATTCACTCATCAAATCTTCCATGGGCCTGACCCCTTTTAAATGTGTACTAGGCTACCAACCTCCCTTATTTCCCTGGTCCGGTGAACGGTGTCCGATGTCCCCGCTGTAGATGACTGGATGCAGCGCAGCGAGAGTGTTTGGGACGGAGCACATGTACATCTTCAAAGGAGTAGGCAGACCGTCACTGTTGGTTGGCTCCAGCTTATCATCCAGGGCAATTGTTCTAGCTCTCAACCAGAGATCTTCGGCTGCCATTTCATAAACTTAGTCCGAGGTATGTAGGTCTATTCAAAATCTTGAAACAGATAAGCCCAGTATCCTTTAAACTTATTCTCCCAGTTAACTATCATATTTATCCTACTTTCCACGTCTCCTTGATAAAAACCTGCTGGTGTTCCAAGGGGGAATATCAAGCCTGGCATCCTGAGACCACCCCCTGGGGGCTCTGTAACAACTTCCCTGAGATTTTGCTTTGTATGGATTTATGCTTCAACTGTTTTTCTGTGTATGACCCTCGCCTGTTTCACATTGTATGGATTAATGCCTGGACTGCTGCTTGGTGTGAATCCCTTTCCTGTTTTATTCCTTATATATGGATTAATCCTTGGACTGAATCACAGTGTTTTGACCTGCGCTTGTTTAACTCTGTTGTGGATTACCATCACAAACTCTTATACTGTTCTTATTCAAATCCATCTGTGACAAGTCTCTTGCTTTGTTGTGAAGGAGGAAGCGGGAGCAGGGCAAACAATCCAAAGTAAATTTTAAATTTTCAGTATCTTCACACACTATTTGCTTTTCAGCATAACACAGCTGAATGCACACATCAAAGCTGCTGTGTGTGTGTCTCTCTCCCTTCCGGTGGTTTGGACTGCCCTTTTATCCCCCTCCAGCTCTCACTGCAAAACAGCGAGATCGCACAGGTGTCAATCCTTACCGTTCTTCCTCTCTCGGCCTCGCTCTCCTCACTCAGCCATGCCCACATCACCACACCATCCTACACAAAACCCCAGACTGTTCCTGTTTATATATTCATGCCACTTTTCATTCTCTTTTTTTTTTCTTTTTTTTTTATACCCTTTTCTCCCCAATTTTGGAATGCCCAATTCCCACTACTTACTAGGTCCTCATGGTGGTGTGGTTACTCAACTCAATTCGGGTGGTGGAGGACAAGTCTCAGTTGCCTCCGCTTCTGAGACAGTCAATCCATGCATCTTATCTTGTGGCTCACTGTGCATGACACCGTGGAGACTCACAGCATGTGGAAGCTCATGTTACTCTCCGTGATCACGCACAACTTACCACATGCCCCATTGAGAGCGCGAACCACTTAGTCATGACCACGAGGAGCTTACCCCATGTGACTCTACCCTCCCTAGCAACCGGGCCAATTTGGTTGCTTAGGAGACCTGGCTGGAGTCACTCAGCACACCCTGGATTCGAACTCGTGACTCCAGTGGTGATAGTCAGAGTCAATACTCGCTCAGCTACCCAGCTGCACATGGATCCTAATCAAAACCCTCAAGCCTCCTCGTTACACTGTATATGTCTAACAACATTATTCTGTAGGCAGGAGGTGTCAAGCAAAATGTGAAATGTCAAGCACACATTTTGCAGTGAATAATAAATACAATAATATTCAAACATTAAAAGAAATGAAAATAAAATAAATATAGCCTACAAACAGGTGAAAGTTTCGTAAATCATTTTTTAACATTTTTATGATTAGACACCATTATTTAGTTTAATAATAATAATAATAATAATAATAATAATAATGTTACATTTATATAGCGCCTTACCAGAGGTAGCACAGTTTAAAGAAGAAGGAAAAAAGACAGAGCATGTTTCAGTTTCTTCATTTTACATATGAAGGAATATTCCTAATAGATGAATACTCTATGGAGCCTTTAAACCTTTATGGAGCATTTTAACTTTTTTTCAGAATAAACCAGATAATTTTCTTAATCACTGATGTGGACATAAATGTGGTCAACTTTAAAAGACGGATAGATGAGCTCCGATGTGAAACCATCACTGCAGGTAAGGAATTTAATATCGCGCTCAGGTTTAGGCTATAAATGAATACATTGGAATCATGTGTGAATCGTGTGATACATTAAAATAGACATTTCAAGAAGTGGAAAGTGTACATGATGTCGTATCTTAAAGGAATAGTTCAACCAAAAATGAAAATGTGCTGATAATTTACTCAACCTGAGGCCATCCAAGATGTATCTGAGTTTTTTTCTTCATCAAAACAGAATTTAAGACTTTTAGGATTTCATTTCAGGCCTCCTCCTCTAAACAATGCAAGTGAATGTACTCAATTTTTTGATGGTCCAAAATGCATATTTAGGGTGCATCAAAATAATCCACGCGACTGAGTAAATTATCAGCAAATTTTCATTTTTGGGTGAACTATTGCTTTAATGTTACACTTGATAACCTCCAGACATGCACATTTAACACAGACCACAAACGGAGTCTAGACCATGGCCATCCAATTTGAAATCACAATGTGCACATTTTTATTCATAAGATTTACACTTTAGAAATATTGGCTATACAGATTAATAACTTCTTTGTAATTTTGTATATGTTTATTTAAAATGTCGCTTTATCCTTGTGCCTCTTGGATAATCAGTCATACAAATGTTTTTTTTTTAATATTCGGATGAATCCATTATTCATTTTGAAGTCATTATTCGTGCCTTTCTGAATAAGGTATTCGACTTTGGGCACATCCCTAGTTTACCTTAAATGGTGTCTCTTCTTAAATATATATATTTTTTTTTTAAGTAAATAATTGTCTAAATAATATGTTATTACATCAGTGTTGTGTCCTCCTAGTATCCTGTAGGATACTGTATTATTCCTGCAGCAAATAAGCAGGTGTCCTGCAGGATTGATTAAACCTTATTTTATTCCTGCAGGAGGTTTGCAGTTGTCCCGTAGAAATTCAATTTATCTCCTGTGCAGGAAGTGTGCTGGCTATTCCTGCATGTCTCTGTGATTTTTAAAGCTCCATTCTAAAACCAGTAGGAATATCCTGCACAGTTTCTCCATGTGTCCTTCAGGATTTTAATCATTCCTGTAGGATACCTGCAAACATCCTGCAGATAAAATGAAATTCCTGCAGGATTCCTGTAGGTTTTTCTTTTTTTTTTTTGGAAGGGACACACACACACACACACACACACACACACACACACACACAAGTAACAGGTATGGACAGTATATTTATCATACACACGTTTCATATGTAGAATTACACAAAATGTCCAAATGTATACCTGATGTCTGTATGTGTGCTTCTTCCCCCCTTAATTTTCTGACTGCAATGTGACAATCTCAATAATTTCCTATCTTGGCTCCTCCTCTTCCCTTTTGGCATTATGTCTGTATGGGAGAGGAAGGTTTATACTAAGCTCTAATCTAATTTCATCTTTGCTTTAAAAATCACTTTTCTGTTTTTTTTTTTTTTTTTTTTTTCCTTTTAATTCATGTTTATGTCATGTTATAATTTGTTTTCTCTCTCTTTGGTGAACGTCTTGGTTACTGATGTAACCTCTGTTCCCTGAGGAAATGAGACATTGTGTCGATGTAGTGACACTAGGGGTTTGATCTTGAGAGCCCCAATCACCTTTGCTTAAAATAGAAAAGGCCAATGAGAATTGGTGAGTGCAATTTGCATGCCACTCTCCGCCCTGGACATACAGGTATAAAAGGAGATGGCATGCACCACTCATTCAGATTTATGCTGAGGAGCCGATAGAGAGTCCCGGCCATGTCAGCGGCCGGTTCAGCGCCGTAGCAGGAGGGACACAACGTCTCGTTCCCTCCATCAGGGAACAGAGGTTACATCAGTAACCAAGAAGTTCCCTGTCTGTCACTCACTCGACGTTGTGTTGATGTAGTGACACTAGGGGTTCCTATAGGAAATGCCGCAGGTGCTGAACCGTGTCACGAGGTATGGAAGAGTGGACATGGGCAAGCTGCTGCGTGCCTCACAGTGAGCGCTCAACCATGTCATGACCTTCCAGTGAGTTAGGTAAGGTGTCTCCCTTGTCCCGTTAAGGGGGGAGGAGGCACTTATCCAAGGAAGCTACCGGTGGAGCCTTTCCTGATTTGCTGTTAAGGAATTTCCACCGAGAACTTTCTAGGATAGCGCTGGGAAGTGCTCTTCCCTCTCCAGGAGGGAAGGTACTATGGAGACCACATCCTACCGGAGGGAGGTTAACATGTGGAGAATACCTCACATGGACTTACCAACGGGGAAGTTCACATATGGAATGATACCACCGGAGGACCCTATCTACAGAGAGGGTACGCAGCAACAGTGGCCGAGGCAGAGAATGCTCTGGCGAGGGGAAACTCAGGGTTCACCTAGGGGGAAACCGAACAGTGGAAACTCATTATACGGGATTACCAAGGGGAATAACCACATATGGAGCACTGAGCCCGAGCACACAGGCTCACCTGAAAAGGGGAATACCACGAGTACTGGGCCTGGTGCCGTAACTCCTCCTTCCAGTTCGTCACCGAACAGTGCTTAAGAATTAAAGAGGCATCCGGGTTTAACTGGATATGGGGAACTGTTTTGGACAAAAGGCGCACATTAACACTTTTGAAAAAGGGGAAAAGCGCAATGCAAGGGGTACACTCAACCGGCCGCCCGGCATACCTGCTGTTACCGTGTAACACTCGGGTCGAAACTGGCTCTATGCATAGATTGTAAAACCTCACTAAGGTATTGGGTGTAGCTCAACCCTCAGCTCTGCATATGTCTGCTAGAGAGGCCCCCCTTGCCAGTGCCCAGGAGGATGTAACACCTCTAGTGGAGTGCGCCCGGACTCCCAAGGGACACGGCAAGTCCTGCGAATGGTATGCGAGGAAAATGGCATCCACAATCCAAAAGGCCAGCCTCTGCTTGGAGACAGCTTTCCCCTTCTGCTGCCCTCCAAAGCAGACAAAGAGCTGCTCTGAGCATCTAAAGCTCTGCGTGCAGTCCAGATAGATGTGCAGGGCGCAAACTGGACACAGCAACGACAAGGTCCAGGTCATCCTCTTCTGAAGGGAGCGCTTGCAGGTTCACCACCTGGTCCCGAAAGGGAGTGGGCACGTAACCGGACCGGGGTCTCAAGATCACGTGAGAGTGTGCCGGCCTGAACTCCAGGCATTCGCTGGTGACAGAGAGCACCTGCAGGTCCCCCACCCTCTTGATGGAAGTGAGTGCCACCAGGAGGGCCGTCTTCAGGGACAAAGTTCTGAGCTCGGCCTGCTCCAGGGGCTCAAAGGAGGCTCTCTATAGGGCAGGTAAGACCACAGAGAGATTCCAAGAGGGAATCAGGCGTGGTCTAGGAGGATTCAACCTCCTCATGCTCTTGAGGAACCTGTTGATCAGGTCGCGCTGTCATGAGGGTCTCCCATCCAGCGTATTGTGGTATGCTGCTATTGCAGCCATGTACACTTTCAGGGAAGAGGGAGACAGCCGTCTCTTCAGCCCTTCCTGAAGGAAAGACAGCACAGACCCAACGGCGCATCTTTGTGGGTCTTCCCCACAAGAAGAACACCAGTTCATGAAGAGATGCCACTTCAAGGCATACAGCCACCTCGTAGAGAGGGCTCTGGCCTAAGTGATCGTATTTATTACCACTGGCGGAAGACCCGCTAGGTCTTCTGCGTCCCGTCCAGGAGCTAAACGTGGAGATTCCAGAGGTCTGGCCGTGGGTGCTGGAGCATGCCCTGCCCCTGAGTGAGAAGGTCCCGCCTCAGGGGAATGCGCCAGGGAGGTGCTACTTCCAGGAGCATCAGATCCGAGAACCAAGTCCGGTTGGGCAAGTACAGTGTAAAGAACTGGACTAGCTGCTCATCCTCCCTGACTTTGCACAGGGTCTGTGCAATGAGGCTCACAGGAGGAAACGCATACTTGCGTAGCCCCCGAGGCCAGCTGTGCACCAATGCATCCGTGCCAAGGGGGGCCTCGGACGGGGAGTACCAAAGGGGGCAGTGAGAGGACCCTTGGGAGGTGAACAGGTCTACCTGCGCCTCCCCGAATCTCTCCCAAATCAGCTAGACTACGTGGGGGTGGATTCTCCACTCCCTGCGGAGAATTACCTGCCATGAGAGCATGTCCGCTGCACGGTTGAGGACATCCGGAAGGTGAGTGGCTCGCAGAAACTTCAGTGTCTGCTGACTCCAAAGGAGGAGGCGGCGGGCGAGTTGCGACATGCCACACGAGCGTACATTGCCATGGCGGTTTATGTATGCTACGGTCACTGTGTTGTCGGTCCAGACCAACACATTCGTGCCCTGAATCAATTGCCGAAGCCTCCTCAGGGCCAGCAATACTGCCAGCAACTCTAAGCAGTTGATGTGCCATTGGATTCTGTGCCCTGTCCAGAGCCCCAACACTGCCTGCCCATTGCACACGGCACCCAGCCCGAGTTCGAGGCATCTGTCATGACCACGACGCACCTTGACCTGCTCCAGGGGAACACCTGCCCGTAGAAATGCCAGGTCCGACCAAGGGCTGAAAGTCTGATGGCACTGTGGCATGATGGTCACACACCGGATGACGTGGCACCATGCCCACCTTGGGACTTGAGTCTGTAGCCAGTGCTGAAGCGGTCTCATATGCATCAACCCGAGGGGGAGAACCGTCGCCGAGGATACCATATGCCCCAGGAGCCTCTGAAATTGTTTCACTGGCACCGCTACCTTCTGCCTGAAGATCTTATTTCTGACTGAGCATGTTCAGTCATAAGGCGTACCTTGAGAGTGATCGAGTCCAACTCCATACCGAGAAAAGAGATGCTCTGCACAGGGGAGAGCTTGCTCTTCTCCCAGTTGACCTGAAGCCCAAGTCGGTCGAGGTGCTGAAGCACAAGGTCCCTGTGTGCACACAATAGATCTCACAAGTGAGCTAGGATTAGCCAGTCATCGAGATAACTGAGAATGCGTATGCCCTTTTCCCTTTGCGAGGCCAGGGCAGCCTCTGCGACCTTGGTAAAGACACAAGGGGACAGGGACAGACTGAAGGGCAGGACCTTGTACTGGTATGCTCGTCCTTCAAAGGCAAACTGAAGAAAGGGTCTGTGTCGAGGAAGGATTGATATGTGAAAGTACGTGACCTTCAGGTCGATGGACGCAAACCAATCCTGATGCCATACTGACACCAGGATGCGCTTCTGTGTTAACATCCTGAACGGAAGCCTGCGTAAGGCTTTGTTCAAGGCACGCAGATCCAAAATTAGGCACGACCCTCCCCTCTCTTGGGCACGATAAATTAAGGGCTGTAAAAGCCCTTGCGCAACTCAGTTATGGGGACGGGCTCTATTGCTCCCTTCACCCGAAAGACGGAGGCACCCTCGCCCCACACTGTTGTGGAGAGAATGCCTCTGAACCTGGGCGGGCATCTGGCGAAATGGATCATGTAGCCAAGGGGCTGTGAGGGGCTGGAGAGTGCTAAAAAGGCCTCAACCTTGCGGAGATGCGTAAAGCCGAGAAAGTCTGCTACAGTGATTTTTGTAAACATTCGTCATTAAAGAGGAAGAGAACTTACTGGCCTTGGAAGGGAGCCATGGTTGGTCGCGCCAGGTGGCTGTGCCCTGCGGGCATAAATGCACCGCTATGCCCGTGGGCGAGAGCTCAAAAGATTCCTCCGCTTCCGATAGCAGAAGCCCACCCTCCAATGCTGCGACCAAAAGTGCATCCTCGTCGCGAGCAGCAAACAACACATTAAACCCGCCCTGAGGCGGGCCGCCTGGATCGCTCGACAGCTCTTCCAGATAGAACAAGCGTGGGGCTGAGCTGGCGGAAACGCTCCCGTGTCCACATTTAGATCGTCTGTGGGGCTTGCCGACCCAGCCGGCTGAGCATCAGCCCTGGACGGACCAGGTTGGGGAGTAGCCGCGGTGGCTTCTTGCTTCATGAAGAAGGAAGTGAGCCGCGACCGCAAAGTTCTGATGGATCATGAGAACATGACCCTTTAACGAAAGCTGCCTCGACGTGCTGGTGTCCCAAGCACTCGAGACAGATTTCATGGCTGTCCGGAGGGAAGAGATAACGGCCACATCCAGTAGTGCAAACGCGGAAGGACACCTTGAAAAAGACGCCAAGCGTTTGCGCAAGCTCTTTTAGAAGGAAATATATTGAATATACTCTTTTAGCACCTGTAGACTCAGCCTGTAGATGAAGCGCCCATGGGAAACACAACCCTCGACTGTGCGAGGGTGTCCGCTGATATGTGCCGTAAAATCCAGCAGCATAAGCGAAGGTGAGAGGATGAACACAAGCATGCATTCGGCTCCGGAGAAAAAATCTGAATGAGTGGTGCACGCCATCTCCTTTTATACCCGTATGTCCGGGGTGGAGAGTGGCATACAAATTCCACTTGCCAATTCTCATTGGCCATTTCTATTTTAAGCAAAGTTGATTGGGGCTCTCAAGATTGAACCCCTAGTGTCACTACATCGACACAACGTTGAGTGAGTGACAGACAGGGAACTTGAAACACATGCTGATCACATGACACATCGGTTTTATTTTACAGAAATACAAAGGGAAAACTCACACAGTTTAAAAGACTGGTTTTATTTTATTTTTCAGGTATGTTGTTGCTTGTTTGTCATTCACGTTGTTAAATCTATTGTTAAATAATTTTATTGCTTGAATGTTTCTTCTCTCCTCTTGCCCCTTTTGGCATTGTGTCTGTATGGAAGAGAAATACAAAGGGCGAACTCACACAGCTTAAAAGACTGGTTTTATTTTTCTTTCATCAGATTAAATGACCACCAAAAACACAATGCAGACAACACCAGTTACACTTCATTTCGGATCATCAGATCGGTGCTTTGCCGATCGCTGGGGTTGCATGACGGTTCGTCTGCTTTGCCGGTCATCTTCATGTTCTCCGCTGTATTGCACATTTCGGACTCTGATGCATATTTAACATGGGACATCGTGGAACGAACTGTTGCATCTTAAAGTAATGGTAGAATATCGCAGTGATTTTTCATTGACTGCATTTTTCCTCTGGATTATTTTTCATTTGTTCATCGTTGGTGCATATTAAATGAGAGACTTTGCAAAACCCACTGTTGCATCGTGAAAGAATGGCAGAAAGCTTCAGTCATCCTCAAGCATGGTATCCTTTTCTGACCAGTACATTCTCAGTGACTATTGATGCATTTTAAATAAGTAACACTGCCTTATAACCACTTGGGAGTGAGCTAATATTTTACTATTGACAAGAAAGCAAAAGGGTTTAAGCAATCATTTCTGAATTGATATATGACAGCTGATATTGAGTTGATTTGATTTCATATATTTCTCTGCATATTGTGTCAAGTATATTCAAACATTTGCCCATTGTTGGATGTATTTAATTGCTTGGGGCTAAATCATTTGTAGTCACTTTTACATATTTTACGTGCTTTCATTTTACATTTGAGACATGTTTGAGGATACTACTAGCAAAGGCACTTTTAGCCCTGTGAAACAACCTAATGTCACTTTTCCATTGGGCAGGGGTGGTGGAGCTACTATCTATCGTAATGAGAGGGTGTCTGAAATTTTATCTCATTGTTTTGGGAGGGGGAAGCATTAGCTAATGTGGGACTTGACCATGTGCACACAGTTGATTCAGTGGTTGGTGCTTCTGTGGGTCCAGCAGCTAACTCCACTCCAATCACACACCCAGCCACTGAACATCTCATTGCTCCTGAGTCATTAGGGGCCATAGAAAATAGGGGAGAGTATTTTGACCAGCCTTAAACTTGCGCACCATCCCAGTACAGCCTAATTCCTCTTGCCAATCTCAGCACTCCAGTGAGTACATTGATTCATCTAACCTGAAGGTAATTGTAAGTAATGTAATCAAATGTGTTCTGCAGAAGATGAAATCTAATGACAAGTATTGGGAGCTTGTTTCCTGCAAAAACAATAATCCTGAGTGTGAGCAATTCCTTGCTTGGTACAGTGAAGCTCCTTCAGACAGTCACTCTACTTCCCAGGTGAGAGTATCTTGTTTGGGGCAAATTGCCAGCTGATGCTCATGTTTCCCCAGGGAGCACCGTGATTGTTGAGCCAACCAATGCATGTTCAACATCTCAAAAAATACCTTGTTGAAAGAGTAGTAGCACCAATGTGGGGAGATTGATGGGTGCCATTGAAGATATTAAATCCTAATCCAACACCAGTGACGCTTCACTGTAACACTAAACTGGCTGACGTTGTGTCGATGTAGTGACACTAGGGGTCACTCTTGGGAGCCCGAGACACCTCTGGTCTTTGATAAAAGGCCAATGAAAATTGGCGAGTGGTATTTGCATGCCACTCCCCCGGACATACGGGTATAAAAGGAGCTGGTATGCAACCACTCATTCAGATTTTCCCTTCGGAGCCGAACGTTTATGCTCATTGAGCTGAATTCTCACGACTGTTCGTTCAACTCTGCTGGATCTGACGGCGCATTTCAGTGGCTTCTCCCTCCTCTGCACTGGTGCACTGCAGAGAACGCACCTGGGCGCTTCGGCAGAAAAAAGAGAGTATATTTTCTGAAAGAGTATATTTCTCTAAAAGAGCGGCACACACGGAACGTCTTTTTAAAGATACATCTTTTTAAAGCTGCCTTTTCCGATTGTGTGTTATTCCTGGTTGCGGTCGTTACCTCTCAACTTCAGACGGTCATGATCGCTGTCTCTCGTGTCTGGGCACGACCCAGCGAGAACATGACCATGGCAATGTTTCTCTCACTGCGAGAACATGACCATGGCAATGTTGCAGTTGCGGCTTGCTTTCGTAAGAAAGCGGGCAGTAAAACGTGCCTCCCATGATTTCGTCAGCTCCTCGTGCAAGTTTGAGGCTAGCACTGGGGGCGATTTGGGGACTTCAATGGGATCCCCCCGCGGACCTCCCATTCCCCAGAACACTCGTCTGCCCCGATCGGGCTTCCGGATGAGTCCACCAGCACGTCTCACGGCGAGTTCGGCCTCTTGTTTGGAGCCCGCGAAGCTGATGAGCTCCCGTGTGCAGCATCGGAGAGCGGGCTTGTCCAGTCGGACGCAGAAGCCTCAGCTGGGCTCCCCCCTTTGGGGTCGATTGCCCAGTCACAGGCTGATGCAGAGATGACGGACATGCTTTCCTGGGTGGCCACGAGCATCGGGCTAGAGTGGAACCCTCTGCTCTCCCCTGAACCCTCGCGGCTCGACCATTGGTTCCTGGGCTTGCGGCACCACTCAAAGCAGCCACGCCCCACTCCAGTGCCTTTCTTCCCGGAAGTGCACGAGGAGCTGACGAAATCATGGGAGGCACGTTTTACTGCCCGCTCCCGATTCCTCAGTTCCCTTGCCCTCACTACCCTTGATGGCGGGGCAGCCAGGGGCTATACGGTGATTTCCCTTGTGGATAAGGCGCTCTCAGTGCACCTATGCCCGCAGAGCACCGCTCTGGCGGACGCCCAAAGCTCCCGTCCAAGCCCTGTTGGTTCACGTCGTCCCTGACGGCTAAATCCTACAGCACTGCTGGACAAGCCGCTTCTGCCCTGCACGCCATGGCTCTCCTGCAGGTCCACCAAGCCAAGGCACTAAAAGAACTGCACGAGGGTAGTTCCACCCCAGATTTGATGCAGGAACTGCACTCGGCAACCAACCTCACTCTCCGAGTCCCCCTGCAGTGACTGCACCGGCTCTGCCACAGCCCACCCCATCGGCCTGGCCCCGGCGTGGAACCCACGAAGGTCGTCAAAGCGCCCCTGAGACGGGCGACCCAGGGTCGACAAAACCCACTCAACTGGAGCTGGTAGTAAGACCACTCCATCCCCCGCTGGAGGGCTGGGTGGAGAATCTTTGTTGCCTTTTTGTTTGATTTCGCTGCATGCCCAAGTGGCTTTGGTACCCAACAGTTCAGCAAAAGAGCGGTTTCCTCTTTCCCTGGGTCACATACCCAGTGTGCACGGTCGTCATCACGACCACCGTCCACAGGTTTTTCTTGCAGGATTGGCACCCCAGCGGCGGTCTCCCCGCCCCTGCGTGCCCAGCTGTGGCACACATCCGCCCCCCATGTGACAGTCTCCATGGGTTGCGAGGACAGACCTCTTCTTCCCCCGTCCCAGGCTGTTCCGGGGGTGGTCGCAAGGAGCCAGGTAAGTGCTTTGATGTCCCTAGACTCAGCACGGCCACGACATGGTGTGGCACCTCGAGCTCCGCTCCGCAGCGAGGCCCCACCTGCCGATACGTCCGACGATGTTGTCCCTTTGGTCCCCCTTGCGTGGAACTCGGATGTGTGGCTTGCGCTTTCCAATCCGTCACGATGTCTGGTCCAGACCGTCTGACTCGGCTATGCGATTCAGTTCGCCAGGCTTCCGCCCAGGTTCAGCAGTATCCACTTCACCTTGGTGAAGGACAAAAACATTGCTACCTTACGCGCGGAGATCGCTACCCTCCTACGGAAGGGTGCGATAGAACCTGTCCCTCCGGCCGAGATGAAGAAGGGGTTTTACAGCCCCTACTTCATCGTACCGAAAAAGTTGGGTTGCGGCCAATCTTGGAACTGCGAGTACTGAACCGGGCTTTACACAGACTCCAGTTCAAGATGCTGATGCAAAAACGCATTCTGGCGAGCATCAGGATTAGTTCGTGGCGGTAGACCTGAAGGACGCATACTTCCACGTCTCAATTCTACCTCGACACAGACCCTTCCTGCGGTTTGCATTCAAGGGTCAGGCGTATCAGTACAAGGTCCTCCCTTTTGGCCTGTCCTTGTCCCCTCGCGTCATCACGAAGGTCATAGAGGCAGCCCTTGCCCCGTTAAGGGAAGTGGGCATTCGCATACTCAACTATCTCAACGATTGGCTAATCCTAGCTCACTCTCGGGACATGTTGTGTGCACACAGGGACTTGGTGCTCTCACACCTCAGCCGACTAGGGCTTCGGGTCAACTGGGAAAAGAGCAAGCTCCTTCCGGTTCAGAGCATCTCTTTCCTCAGTTTGGAGTTGGACTCAGTCTCTTTGACAGCGTGCCTCACAAATGAGCGTGCACAGTCAGTGCTGGCCTGTTTGAAGGCATTCAAACAGAAAACAGCAGTTCCACTGAAACGCTTTCAGAGGTTCCTGGGGCATATGGCATCCTTAGCGGTGGCCACCCCACTCAGATTGATGCATATGAGACCGCTTCAGCACTGGCTTCAGACTCGAGTCCCGAGATGGGCATGGTGCCACGGGACACATCGTGTGGTCATCATGCTGGTCTGTCACCGTCTTTTCAGCCCTTGGACCGACCTCTCGTTTCTATGGGCAGGTGTTCCCCTAGAGCAGGTCTCCGAGCATTAGTGGTTACGACAGATGACTCCAAAATGGGCTGGGGTGCTGTTTGCAACGGGCACGCAGCCACCGCCCACGACTGCATTGGCACATCAACTGCCTAGAGTTGTTGGCAATTCTGCTCACCCTGCAGAGGTTTCGGCCGTTGATCCAGGGCAAACATGTTAGTTTGGACAGACAAAATGGTAACGCTAGCATATGTCTCGCTGTATGTCACAACTCGCCCGCCGTCTCATCCTCTGGAGTCAGCAGCACTTCAAGTCACTGCGAGCCACTCACATCCCAGGTGACCTCAACACTACAGCGGATGCGCTGTCATGGCAGGTTACCCTCAGGAGAGAGTGGAGACTCCACCCTCAGGTGGTCCAGCTGATTTGGAGTCAATTCGGACAGGCACAGGTAGAGCTGTTCGCCTCCCAAGAATCCTCCCACTGCCCGCTCTGGTACGCCCTGACCGAGGCACCCCTTGGCATAGATGCGCTGGCACACAGCTGGCCTCCTGGCCTACGCAAATATGCATTTCCCCCAGTAAGCCTACTTGCACAGACTCTGTGCAAGGTCAGGTAGGACGAGGAGCAGGTCGTCCTGGTAGCACCCTACTGGCCCACCAAGACGTGGTTCTCAGACCTCACACTCCTCACGACAGCCCCCCCCAGGTAGACACGATCACTCAGGCTAGGGCCCCCTCTACGAGGTGCCTGTATGCCTTTAAGTGGCGTCTGTTCGTTAAGTGGTGTTCTTCCCGACGGGAAGACCCCCAGAGATGCACAGTCGGATCGGTGCTTTCCTTCCTGCAGGAGAGGTTGGAAGGGCGGCTATCCCCTTCCACCTTGAAGGTGTACGTTGCTGCTAGAGCAGCACACCACGACACAGTGGATGGTAAGTTCTTAGGAAAGCATGACCTGATCATCAGGTTCCTGAGAGGCGCCAGGAGGCTGAACCCCTCCAGACCGCGCCTCGTTCCCTCATGGGACCTCTCGGTAGTTCTTCAGGGTCTACAGAGAGCCCCCTTTGAACGTTTGCAGTCAACTGAGCTTAAGGCACTCTCCTTGAAGACTGCCCTCCTGACTGCGCTCACTACCATCAAGAGGGTAGGAGGGTAGGACCGGGCTACTCTCACGTGATCCTGAGACCCCGACCGGGCTATGTGCCCAAGGTTCGCATGACCCCTTTTAGGGACCAGATGGTGAACCTGTGAGCGCTGCCCCAGGAGGAGGCAGACCCAGCCCTGTCGTTTCTGTGTCTGATGCGCGCTTTACGCATCTATTTGGATCGCACGCAGAACTTTAGGATCTCTGAGCAGCTCTTTGTCTGCTTTGGTGCACAGCGGAAAGGAAGCGCTGTCTCCTAGCAGAGGATCGCCCACTGGCTCATTGACGCCATAGCTATGGCATATCACGCCCAGGACGTGCCGCCCCCGGTAGGGCTATGAGTCCATTCTACCAGGGGTGTAGTGGGCTCCTGGGCCCTGGCCTCTCTAACAGACATTTGCAGAGCAGCAGGCTGGGCAACACCCAACACCTTTGCAAGGTTCTACAACCTCCGGATGGAACCAGTTTCGTCCCAGGTAGTGGCACGCAATATATGCGGATAAGCCTGGGATGGCCGGCTGGGTTTATCGCTTGCACATAGTGCCTTTCACCTCCTCTGAGCTGAAGACGTGCGCCATTAATTCCCAGTAGTGTTCACAAACTATGTTCCCTGGTTGACTTCCTCCGAGCCCTGTGGCAGTCGAGTTTTCGGAGAGACTCACTTCCAGCCCAGTACACATGCTAACTAAGAACCCTGTTCTGGGGTAGGTGCTCTGCATGTGGCGGTTCCCTGTAAGGTAACCCCATGCGATGTATATCTTACGCTAATTCGTTTCCCTGTTGGCAAACTGCGTCTTCCTTGGGCAGAGCCCCCTCTGCCACAGTCTCCATGTTTGTAGCAACTCCTCCCCCGTTGGGTAGGATCTACCATGAGACTCTCCACATGGTCGGCAAGACCATGTGACGTATTTTTCCACTTAAATATCCCCCCCTTTGGGCGAGGTGTGGTCTCCGCGGTGTCTTCCCCTTGGGAGGGACACCCCCCGACTAGGCCTGGCGGCCCAGATAATCCCCCTTCTTTTTTAGGGAGTGGAAAAAAAAGGGGAAAAGAGGCCACGACTGGGTTAGCCTGTCTCTATCTTTTGGGTAGTCGACTTGTCCCCAAAGGGCCGTTCGACAATCATAACTATGTTGGGGGAGGTTACGTGTTGGCCTGGTGTGCTGGCTACGAGGTACACAGTGGAAATGTATGGGTTCAGGAATACTTTTATTGGATGGATTAAGGTACTTTATAGACACCCGATAGTGGCAGTACAAACAAATTGATTAATTTCAGATTATTTTACTCTGGATAGGGGCACCCGGCAGTGTTGCCCTCTTTCCCCATTATTGTTCTGTCTTGCCCTGGAACCATTAGCAGCCGCAATAAGAAAGGAGGATGATTTTCCAGGAGTGATGGCGGGAGGTCTGGCGCATAAGTTTTTGCTTTACGCAGATTTTATTATTCATCTCCAACCCTACTAGATCTATGCCTTGCCTCCAAAGAATTATTAATTCCTTTTCTAAATTCTCAGGATACAGAGTCAATTGGTCTTAATCTGAAGCTTTGGCTCTGACAGCGTATTGTCCAGCAACGGCCTTCCAGCCGGGCGCCTTCCAGTGGCCCAAACAGGACATTAAGTATTTTGGCATTTTATTCCCAGCAAATCTGTGTGATTTAGTAAGAGTTAATTTCGACCCCTTAATAAAAAGGTTTTTGAGCAATGTGGGCAGGTGGGCTTCATTACATTTATCTATGATTGGAAAGGTTAAAGTTATTAAAATGAATTGTATTCCAAAATTCAATTACCTGCTACAATCTCTCCCTGTAGGTGTCCCCCTCTCTTATTTCAAGCAATTTGATAGCATAGCGAAGTCTTTCATTTGGAATGGTAAACATCCCAGATTACATGTCAATAAGTTGCACAGGCAGATTTATAAAAGTGTGTTAGGCCTACCCAAGATTTTGTTTTATTATTATGCATTCGGTCTCAAACATTTGGCATTGGTCGCTTCCACCTGAGAGAGCCCCTTCCTGGTTTTGTATCGAAAAGAAAGTTTTTGCCCCTATTTTGCCACTGCAAAGCCTATCTATTAAACTAAGCGGAGAAGTTAATCACACCCCATTATCTCGCATTTGCACGCAGTATGGACAAAAGTGTCCAGAGTGTTCAGTTCGGACATTTATTTAAATGTTGCCTTGAGCATATGGTGGAACCCAAAATTCCGTATTAATAAGTCCCCTTTCTGCTGGTCAGAGTGGATTGTGAGGGAGGTTAATACACTCGGTGACCTATATGAGAGTGGAGTGCTGAGACCTTTTGAAAACATGGTTCAACATTTTAGGATTCACAGATCTCAGTTCTTTAGGTATTTACAGCTGCACCATCTGCTCTGTTCTATTTTTGATAGTAAAGTAGCATACACCCCCCTAAAGTGGCAGATACTCTGGAAGTGGTGATTACTGCTTTTGTAAAAAGGTCATGAGGCATCAGTGTATTACTCCTTGCTAATTCAGAGTCTGGGTGATGGAGCTTTAACTTCTCTCAAGAGAGTATGGCAGAAAGATTTAAACTTGGTATTGGAGGAGGGAGTGTGGGCTAAGATTCTAAAAAATGTCAAGTCTGCATCTAGAGATGCAAGGGTGCGCCTTATGCAATTTAAGATTTTGCATCGATTCTATTGGACCCCCTCTAGATTGTATAGGCTTGGTCTTAAAGACACACCCATCTGCTGGTGATGCCAGTCAGAAGACGGGGACACATCCCATGTTTTTTGGGGATGTGTTAAGATCCAAGAGTTTTGGTTGAGGGTTCAGAGCTTCGTATGTGAAGTGGTTGACACTCAGTTTTCATTTTGCCCCAGATTGTGTGTTTTTGGGGATGGGGAGGTCCTGTATGTGGGTGATAAATATATGGAGAGCTGGGTCCTAACCGGCTTGATGATTGGCAGGGGGTTAATCCTCAGGGGATGGAGGTCGTCTGGTGTGCCCTCATTTCGTGAGTGGTGCATGGAGTTGGGCAAGGTGATGGCATTTGAGGAGTTGGTGTATAGAAGGCTGGATAACATGGATATTTACATTAGGAAGTGGGGCGGCTATCTGGCCCTTTTGCAGGGCTCTCGTGAGGGGCAATGGAGAAGGACTAATGTTTTTTTTATTATTATTTATTTTATTTTCATGTCTAAATATTTTCTGTTTTATTTTCTATTTGTGTGTATTTGTCAGTTGACTTTTGACCACTGGAGTGCTTGTTTGTGTTGGGTGGGGGTGGGGGGGGTTAATGTTCAGGGAGGGAAAAAAAAAGTTATGATTTCATGTGGTTTGATGTTGCATTTTCTGTTATGTCTATGTGATTTGCTGCATGTAATCAATAAAAGTTGTTAATAATAAAAAAAAGGAAGATCTAATGAAGGAAGACAGGATCATACCTTCACAAAAAAAATCTGATCGTTTCTTGGTATGGTTCTGTACTACCAAGCTTTTATTCCTAGTTCTTCACGGATTGCGAGACCCTTATTCAACTTAACAGCTGGCCAGAAATGCTTGGTGAAAGGCTCTGGTGTCCGTTAAAGTGCAGACACTTTTCAAGCGTTGACACCCCTGGACTGGAACCCAGATTGTGATGTGGCCTTTGAAGAACTGAAAAGGCCCTTGTTGAAAGTGTAGTGTTGGCTCATCCAGATTTTGAGCATACTTTTATACTCTGCACAGATGCATCTTTGGATGGATTAGGTGCAGTACTCTCTCAGGTCCCTGCTGGTGAGAACAAGGTGAGACCCATAGTGTTTGCTAGCAAGACTTTGAGCCACAGCCCAACCAAATATCCTGTGCACAGATTGGAATTCTTGGCTCTTAAGTGGTCAGTATGTGACAAGTTCAGTCACTGGCTTAAAGGCAATGAGTTTACCGTGTGGACGGATAATAATCCGCTTACATACCTTACAACCAAACCAAAGTTAGATGCATGCGAACAACACTGGGTCTCGAAACTTGCTCCATATACTTTTGAGATCAAATACGTTCTTGGAAAGTTCAACGTGGTGGTGGATGCACTCAGTAGGGGACAGATTTGTAAAGCCAGTGAGTCAGCGGCTCTTGTCAGAGCCTACTCTGAAATATTGAAGCAGGTACACAGTGTGAAGGATGGATGTGTGCAAGAGGCATTCCGTCTTACATGCCAACAACAAACACTAAGATCAGATCTATCGGTTGACACTGGGTTGGGTGCATCAATGTCCACTGAAGACGTGTCTTCCGTTCTGTCCTCGTGATTAATGGGAAACAGGAAAAGAACTTAGAGCAACATCCTTTGCTGAACACCTGAACACTTTGATCAGTGGTGACAAAGAGGTGTTTCATTCCCTATCACTGACCAACCTACAAAATCATCAGCACAAAGACGCTGTCATTGCCAGAGTGTCCTATTATGTTGGTAGGAAGCGCAGACCATCTAGACGTGAACATGCCAATGACAACCAGTGTTATTGCGGAATCTAAAGCAGTGGGACAAGCTTTCAATGCTTAATGGAATCTTGTACAGAGCAATCAAAGACCCGCTCACTAAGCACAAGTAGTTCCAGTTTGTTTTACCCAAATCCTTAAAACATCAAGCACTTTCCGGTGTTCATGACCTGGCCGGTCATCAAGGAAAGCCACACACTTTTTCCTTAACCCTTCAGAGGTTTTTCTGGCTCAACATGGAGTGGGATGTGCGAGATTATGTGAGAAAATGTCCCAGGTGTGTCCTGAGCAAAACTCCAGAGGCAGCAGCGAGAGCCCCCTTGGAGAGTATTAAAACTACAGCCCCACTGGAGCTCATCTGCATTGACTTTTGGTCTGCTGAAGATTGAAACAACAAATCTGTGGTTATTCAAGTGATCACAGACCACTTCACAAAGCTGACACATGCATTTCCATATCAGAACCAGACAGCAAAAAGAGTGGCTAAGAAACTGTGGGAAGGCTTTTTCTGTCTATGGATTTCCCCAACGTATCTGTTCCGACTGTTCCAGTTGCTGCCGGCACACTGCACGAGTCTGTGTTTGTAGCTAGCTAGCCTTCTTAGCATTGCTTATTCTTTTTATATGTTCATCGTTTCATCCTTTGCCATTTTACCGCGTGCTTCGTTTTTTCCGCTTTTCTACTGTTTCAACTGCATGTATTTTACCGCATGCACCCATTTCTCTCTCTTTTTTCTCCGCATGTTTACATCATGCGTCTCGACTGCATGGATTAGTTTTTCTCCACTGTGTTTTACATGGATTATTGCATCAATCTCAAACCTCTGCTGATCAGGAACCCCATCAAACCACATTGATCTCAAACACTCACCACTGAATAACAACCATAACAACAAAAAGCAATTGTGGTAAATCATGGCATCTGCTCATGTTATTTCTTCCTGCATTGCATGCCACATGTTTACTATAGCTTCTTCCATCAGCAGTGAGGGATTTACATGTGATAAATGTAAGGAATTAGTCAGGCTGATGGAGAAGGTGCTAGTGGAGTTCAATGAGAAAGAGAAGCTGGTAGATACTATTTTGGATGCAGGTATTACAGTGAGCAACACACACACTTTGGTTCTGGATGTAGAGCCCCTGCAGCAGGGCATTTGGGTGACATCTCGGCAGCATACTCGCTCAGCAAAGCAACACCACTCTCCCGTTCCTGTTAGGGTTTCCAATCGATTCTTCCCACTCAGTGATGCACACACTGAGAATTGTTTTGAAAGAGCCTTGGTCAAAGGTGATTCTATTGTAAGGAATGTGGAAATAGAGACTCCAGCCACAATTTTTTAATACATTTCCGGGGCTCGAGCATCTGACATCAGATCAAATTTACAGCTGGCTAATATATGTGGATTTTCTAAAATTGTTATTCATGTTGGCACTAACGATGTCTGGCTCTGCCAGTCAGAGATCACTAAATATAATGTTAAAGAGGTGTGTGAACTTGCAAAACCAATGTCAGACAGTGTAATATGCACTGGCCCCTTTCTTGCTCATCGTGGTGACAAGGTTTATAGTAGATTAGTGTCACTGAATGTCTGGATGTCTGAGTGGTGTCCGGAGAATAGCATAGGATATGCAATTGGAGGAGTTATTTAGACCTGACCTGCTAAAGAGAGACGGTCTCCATCCCTCCAGGGAAGGTGCCGATCTCCTCTCTAGTAATTTAGCTCATAGTCTTAAAAGTGATAATATCTGACTAACTGGGGCCCAGGTCAGGAAGCAGACAAACTGGTTAATCCGAATATCTGCTAGCTGCCTTGAGACGTCACACAGGTCGCATAAACTACAACACATAGAGACTGTATCACCTAAATATCATACAGAGACTGTGTCTGTTCCCCGAACTACCGAACACAAACCCCTCCCTAAATTAAGGTCAAACTTGAAAAAAATAAAAATAAAATAAAAATAAACATAATATAAAGGTAGGGCTGCTAAGCATTAGGTCTCTTTCAACCAAAGCACTAATTGTAAATGAAATGATTACAGATCAGAGTTTGGATGTGCTCTGCTTGACTGAAACCTGGCTTAAACCGGATGAATATATTAGTTTAAATGCACCTACTCCCCCAGGTTATTGTTATAAACATGAGCCTCATCTGAAGGGTCGAGGAGGAGGCGTTGCTACAATTTACAGTGAAGTTTTTGGTGTTACTCAGAGGACAGGATATAAATTTAAGTCTTTTTGCCAGGTTACCAGAGCTGGCCAGATCCAGCTCCGTTCCTGCTTGGTGTCGGACTCCACTGCTACGTGTTGCTGAGTGATGGTGACAAACTACAGCCGGTGCTAGCCAGACATCACTTTGGTCTTTTACGATGGACTTAAGAGGATAAACTTATGCCAACTCCAACTGTAAGACATGGGATACTTCAAATGCCACTGCCTGAAACTTGGACTTAGGATGGACCCCACCGAACCTCACCGAAATGACCTGCCGGTTGAACTGCGATGCACCTCATTGATCTCTGCCTGCATCACCTTTGTCTATTGATGGACTACACTCTTGAAATGGAATACATAGACTACCAATAAATTACCAACAAAAGCCTTCATCAGCTAACTAACAAAGAACAATGCATCTATGTGAACTTCTGCAGTTAATCCAGGATGGACTTCAAAGACATTAGTCATTAATCTTACAGTTCATACAAAATCTTTGTTTAAACACTTAACACTTACTTAGTTTACAAATTTTAAACCATTATATGCACTGCACACAAATAACTAATATTGGCATTAAATTCACAGTGAGCCTGGTTTCTCCCAAGGTTATTTTTCTCCATTAACCACCATCATATGGAGTTTTGTGTTGCTTGCCACAGTCGCCTTCGGCTTGCTCAGTGGGGTTCTAAATACAATTATTATTTAAATTTTTTATACACAATTTATAATCATATTTAATCAAATTAAACAATGATGACTTTAAGACTTTATAGATATTACAGTTTCATTGTCTGTTAAAGCACAATTTTCCATAAAGCTGATTTGAAGCAATGTGTGTGGTGAAAAGCGCTATACAAATAAAAATGACTTGACTTGACCAGTGGGCTACCTTTGAGAGTGAACTGATTGCCAAGCTTCTCGACCTGGCTGGCACTGACAAGTCTCGAACCTCCCCCTACCACCCAATGGGGAATGGTGGAACCAAACGGTTCAACAGAATATTAGGTAACTGTAACGTTATGCAGAGATAAGATGAGAGGCAAGGGATCTAAACAGACTTTGTTTAATGGAAACGAAGAAGAAGGTGATACAATCAACGTGTAGCAATATAAATAACTAAGTATGCACATTTAACATTCCATCTAAACATTCGAACATAAGAACAAGAATTGACAAAGGAGAATGGAAGTGAGGGCATATATATACACACTTGTGACTGATGAGGGAATAGAGAAAAGCTGAGGAAGATGGGGAACAGATGGATGTGATGAGGGCAGTGCATCATGGGAATTGTAGTATGGGGCAAACCACAACAGAAGACAATAATGGTATCAAAATAAGAGTCCTTGTGCACAGAGGGGTGATGATGAAGATGAAGTGGCAGGAGTGAAGACAATGACGACGTGACAGTAACATGCTTAGGTCCCTTCCACCTAGGCCTAAGCAGAAGTGAGGCTGAGGAACTCTCACGAGCAGATTCTATGTCTAACATCTTTGATGTAGCTGCTTGTGATGATGACCACACTGCTCCGTGGGTGCATTCTCAATCACCCAATCAAGATTAACCAAATGCATAAGCAGCTGTGCCAATGGCTGATGACAATACTGTGGCTGGTCATTCACCCAAAATTCCTTTCTTTGACAGTATGTTTGGAAAGATCCAGTAGCTCATTCAATTTCAAGTGATCACTACACTGCTAGGTTTGGGAGAGTTATCAAACCAGTATGTAGATTTATTGAATCTATGGCTCAACTTGAAACCCTGTTAGGTTTGGACTCTGGGTCCTCAGTTATTCATGTCTGAATTTAGAGTTTGAAAATGGGTACATACAGTTGTTGAAAAAAAAAATGTTCCCAGTGAAACTTGCCTTATTCAAGTACCTGGTCTAGTGCTCAAGGTGAAAAGGGCACACTGTTAATGTCTATATAGTGTGCAGAAATTTGGCCAATTTTTTAACCTTTGAATGGGTAGCTTTCAGTACTAACTGTCTTCACTGTTTGTTTTGTGTGTGGACCATGTAATTCTTATGGCCTGTGTACGATTTTTCATGTGTTCTGAGAATTTTCTGTAATTCTAGGGGGGTGAGTGTAACAGGTATGGAACATATATTTATCATACACACGTTTCATATGTAGACTTACACAAAATGTCCAAATGTATACCTGATGTGCCTGTCTGTATATGTGTGCATCTTCCCCTTTAATTTTCTGACTGCAATGTGTCAATCTCAATAATTTCCTATCTTGGCTCCTCTTCTTCCCTTTTGGCATTGTGTCTGTATGGGAGAGGTATGTTTATACTAAGCTCTAATTAATCTAATTTCATATTTGCGTTAAAAATCACTTATATATATTTCTTTTCATTCATGTTTATGTCATGTTATTTTCCCTATATGTTTGATTATTTTCATGTTTTGACTTCGTTGTTAATCTTTGTTAAATAATTTTATTGCTTTAATGTTTCATCTCTCCTCTTGCCCCTTTTGGCATTGTGTCTGTATGGAAAAGAAATACAAAGGGCGAACTCACAGTTTAAAATACTTTTTCTTTTATCGGATTAAATGACGAGTTGACCCATCCATGGATGTCCAAAGTCTAATTATTCCACCAAAAACACAATGCAGACAACACCAGTCACACACAAACGCATGCACGCACGTGCACGCACACACACACACACCACAATATATTTGTAGTACAATAATAAATGCTCTTTTTTTGCAATACTCCCATGGTTTTAATTTTGCTAAATATAAACCAGGATTCTGTTTATCTTTCAAACAGATCAAATTTGTAAGTAATCAAGTACCAGCTTATTTTAAGTACTGTAAATCCTTACAGTAAAGCTAAGGAATTATGTATATCAACTGTACACGAGTAGTACCACAACTGACATGTAGGTGGCGCTCTTTCCTGTTAAAAAGCTACAATGTAAACCTGTGTTCAGTGTGAAAACATGTAGGTAAGCCTATGCCAGTTTTCATGTTCATAATTAATAGATGAGTGTCATTTTTGACCTGAACATCACATATGTTATTATTTCTAAACAAATCAAATCAAATCACTTTATTGTCACACAGCCATATACACAAGTGCAATGGTGTGTGAAATTCTTGGGTGCAGTTCCGATCAACATAGCAGTCGTGACAGTGATGAGACATATACCAATTTACAATAACATCAAATTAACACAACACAATTTAAACATCTGTTATACACATAATTACACTCAACAGTATACAAATAATAACATACACTGTACAGTAAACAATACGCACTATATAGATACACATTATTCAATAAAAATAAAAAATAAAAATATATAAAAAGTATATATATATATATATATATATATATATATATATATATATATATATATAGAATGTACAGTATTGTACTGTATTGACATTCAGGCTGTCGGTTGATAGTCAGTTGTTAAGAGAGAACATATTATAATAATAATAATATAATTTATGACAGTCCGGTGTGAGATATTAGTAAGGGTAATAAAGTGCAGTGCTGATGTATTTTGATCGTGAGAGATCAAGAGTTTAAATGTCTGATTGCTTGGGGGAAGAAGCTATCATGAAGTCGGCTGGTGCGGGTCCTGATGCTGCGATACTGCCTACCTGATGGTAGCAGTGAGAACAGCCCATGGCTCGGGTGGCTGGAGTCTCTGATGATCCTCCGAGCTTTTTTCATACACCGCCTTGTATATATTTCCTGGAGGGAGGGAAGCTCACCTCCGATGATGTGTCTGGCAGTTCGCACCACCCTTTGCAGTGCTTTGCAGTTGTGGGCGGTGCTATTGCCGTACCAGGCGGAGATGCAGCCAGTCAGGATGCTCTCTACAGTGCAGGTGTAGAACCGTGTGAGGATGTGGCGGTTCATTCCAAACTTCCTCAGCCATCTCAGGAAGAAGAGGCGCTGATGAGCCTTCTTCACAACGACTTCAGTGTGGATGGACCATGTGAGTTCCTCAGTGATGTGGACACCCAGGAACTTGAAGCTGCTGACTCTCTCCACTGGTGCTCCATTGATGGTGATGGGATTGTGTTCTCTGTCTTTTCTTCTGAAGTCCACCACAAGCTCCTTTGTCTTACTGACATTGAGGGAGAGGTTGTGCTCCTGACACCAGTGTGTCAGAGTGTGCACCTCCTCTCTATAGGCTGTTTCATCATTGTCAGTGATCAGACCTACCACCGTCGTGTCATCAGCAAACTTAATGATGGCATTGGAGCACAGTCATGTGTGTACAGGGAGTACAGGAGTGGGCTGAGAACAAAGCCCTGCGGGGCTCCAGTGCTCCTCTGATGACGTGGCCCGGAATGCCGTCTGGCCAGCGGCTTTGCGGATATTCACCCGTCGGAAGGATCGGGTTACATCCGCTACAGAGACGGAGAGTGAACTAACCTCTGTAGCTTCAGCCACGAGAGCTCTCTCCATGAGGGCGGTGTTATTTCCCTCGAAACGAGCATAAAAAGTATTTAGCTCATCCAGTAGAGAGGCAGCAGTGTTCATGGCAGAGTTTTTATTCCCTTTAAAGTCCGTGATGATGTTAATTCCCTGCCACATGCTTCTAGAGTTGGTGGTGTTAAACTGTCCTTCAATCTTACTCCTGTACTGGCGTTTTGCGGTTCTGATTTTTCGGAGGGCATAACTGGCTTGTTTATGCTCCTCCACGTTCCCGGAATTAAAAGCGGAGGTCCGCACATTAAGTGCCACGCGAACATCGCTATTGATCCAAGGTTTCTGATTCGGATAGATTCGTACAGTTCTGGTCGGAACGACGTCCTCTACGCACGTTCTGATGAAACACATTACGCTATCAGCGTAAAGCTCGATGTCGTCATCAGAGGCGGACCGGAACATCTCCCAGTCCGTGTGATCAAAACAGTCTTGTAGCGTAGAATCTGATTGGTCCGACCAGCACTGGATCGTTCTGAGGGTGGGTGCTTCCTGTTTCAATTTCTGCCTCTAAGCGGGCAGAAGCAGAATGGAAGAGTGGTCCGATTTGCCAAATGGTGGGTGGGGGAGGGATTTGTAGCCATCCCGGAACGGAGAGTAGCAATGGTCCAAAACCCGGTCCCCTCGTGTGTTGAAACTAATGTGCTGGTGATATTTTGGTGCGACTGATTTTAAACTGGCTTTATTAAAGTCCCCGGTCACAATGAACGCGGCCTCAGGGTGCGCGGTTTCCTGCTCACTTATAATCCCATACAGTTCCTTGAGTGCCCGGTCTGTGTCGTCTTGTGGGGGGATGTACACAGCAGTGATAATGACCGCTGTGAATTCCCTCGGTAGCCAGAATGGTTGACACAGAAGCATAAGAAATTCCAGATCAGGAGAGCAGAAAGACTTGATAGAATGTACGTTCCTCTGATCACACCAGGATTTGTTGATCATAAAACATACACCACCTCTGCTTTTACCTGAGAGGTCTTTCGCTCTGTCCGCTCGGTGCACGGAGAACCCCGCGGGTTCAATGGCTGAGTCTGGAATCTCCGCAGACATCCAAGTTTCTGTTAGGCAGATAATGCAGCAGTCCCTTGTATCTCGTTGGAAAGAGATCCGCACTTTCAGCTCGCAGAGGTTGTTATCCAGAGACTGAACATTTGCCAGTAGAATAGTGGGTAGTGGGGGTCGATTTGCGCGGCGTCTTACTCTGATGAGAACGCCGGCTCTGTTTCCCCTTTTTCTCCTGCGTTTCTGCGGCCGTGCTGCCCAGACAAAGGGCTCCGCTTGCGTGTTTGTAAACAGCGGGTCGGCATTGAGGAATGTGAAGTCCGGTTTACGGTGATCATGCTGAACCAATGTCCAAAAGTGTTTGTCTGTCGTAGACAATAAGGCAGACAACATCCAAGACAAAAAACATAAGAATTGTGAACAAAACAAACAAAACATTACTATGTTGTGTCGGAGCTCGCAACGCAGCACAACATAACAGAAAGGTACAATATCACACACCTATGTGCAGAAGATGTATTAAACGAAAAATAAATACACAATACTAGGAGAAAAGCTACAATGTGCTTTATTGGAACACAGCCTAAGTCTATATTAAATAATTTATATTAGCTTGCTTTTGAAACATGTCTGCAACATTCTCTGGATTAAATAAATTAAATAAATGACCCAAAAAAAAAAAAATAAAAGAATAATAATGAATTGAAAATTCATTTAAATCATTAAATGAAATACATAAATTAACAAACAATTTTTTTTTTTTTTCCCAGAACGGAAAACAGTTAAATGAAATCAAATGAATAAAATACCAAACTAAATAAAAAATTACCGGAACGGAAAAAAACAACAACAAAAAAAAAAAAACATTATTAAGCATATGTATTATTGCCATTTATATTATTGCCCTTTCTTTATGTCATTTGTAAATTAACTTGCCCTATAATTCAGTGCCCGAAAAAAAGGTTGGTTGAATGTTCTAAACTTTTTTTATCAAGACTATATGACAAAAAAGATAATATGTATAGATATATATATATATATATATATATATATATATATATATATATATATAGATATAGATATAATATGTCCAATACTTTGTACACATTCAGAAATACTAGCTTTTGAATATTTTAAAGATTTTACATCTTTTTGCATTTGCTGAGCTTTTTCATCTATAAATGTAAAATGCATAAACTATGGCATTAAAATACATTTTAGATGGCAACCAATTAAAGCCAACTATGCAACATTAACAAATTATATTTAAAGTGAGATATAAAACAGTTGAGACAAAGCTTTGGTCATTTCAATCAACTCCCCACTCGTGTTCTCCTTTGCCATCTTTAATTTTCAATATACATAAGTTGAGGTAGGAATAAGGAGCTGAGTGATGATGTAGTTGAAGGCAAGCTTAACTTAATAATAGGGAGCGAGTGTGAACACAAAAAAAAGAGAAAGTAAACCTTTTAGGGAGGTCCAATATATCCAAGTGCCGCTACTTGGTAGGCCAACTGGCAATACATTTGTATATTTTTATCATATTCTTTCTGATAATGTCAGAAATTCTATCTTCCTTTCATGCCCATAGTGCTTAACATATGGTAAATTATTGCTGCATTATGAGCCATTAATAGGTGTTGTACTAATGATGGAGCGTTAGTGGAGTGCTCTTGGAACGAGAGAATACAATAAAGCTCCAATTCGCTCCAGGCAAAATCATTTTTGCACCACTTCCACTCTGCTCCGCTTACATACTCTGGCAGCAAGTTCTCAGCACCACACCCTCTCCAACACCCAACTCCTGTATGCAGCTCTTCTCTCTCTATGTTCTCTCCTCTAACTGACACTGAGGTCTCTAACCACCCCACTGAGGAACTCTTGCTCTCTAACCACCCCACCACCTGCCCCCTTGACCCAATTCCTTCCCACCTTCTCCAAGCCATCTCTCCATCCATCCTACCTGTACTCACACACATAATTAACACATCTCTACTTACAGGCACATTTCCCACCGCATTTAAGCAGGTTCGAGTAACTGCACTGCTTAAAAAAACCTGTGCTTAACACCACACAAGTAGAAAATAACAGATCGGTTTCTCTCCTCCCATTTATGGCAAAAAAACACTCAAAATGGTTATTTTCAATCAGACCTCTGCCTTTCTATCACATAACATCATCTGGGTTCATCTACAAAAACACCATCCAAAATGTTTTTTACACCCCTCCATTTCTCCCTACATTGCCTGCCAGTTACTGCACGTATCAAGTTCAAGGCTGTGATGCTGGCCTACAGAACAGTCACTGGGTCTGTGACAACTTACCTACAGTCAATCCTGTAGAGCTACGTTCCTACCAGAAGGCTACAGCCAGCAAATGAGTGGTGCCTTGTGGTACAAACACAAAGACGCACCAAATCACTTTCCTGGACTTCAGGCTTCACTGTACCTTGATAGTGGAATGACGTTCCCAACTAAATCCATGAAGCAGACTCCCTCTCTGTCTTTAAAAAATGGCTGAAGGCAAAACTTTTCCGTGAGCACTTAACCGTAAAAAAATAAAATAAAATAAAATAAAAAATAAAATAATAATAATAATAATAATAATAATAATATATATATATATATATATATATATATATATATATATATATATATATATATATATATATATATATATATGTTTGCACTCTACTTCCAGTCTTGGCTCATACTTTTCTGATACAATGGAAACTCTGTAATGCAGCAGTTTTCATGTTACTGTTTCCTTAAAATTAATTGCTTTTATTGTATCCTTCCTCATTTGTAAGTAACTTTGGATAAAAGCATCTGCTAAATAAATAAATGTAAATGAAAAGTCTAATAAACCTTAAACATACTAAACTTTATTTACATGGGTTTATAATGTTGGCAACTCCTTAATAAATCCTTCATACACTATGTCCACTTTCATTATACTATTTCCATAGATTACCAATGTAACGTGTCATTAAGCATTTATAACATGTGATGTAAAATGGCTCACTATTTGGCAGATACTGCATGTCACCTTTTTTATACATGTTGTTATAACCACATATTAAAATCAAATAAAATCACTTTTATTGTCACTCAACCATATACACAAGTGCAATAGTGGATGAAAGTCTTGGGTGCAGTTCCAAGCAACATAGCAGTCATGACAGTGATGAGACATACCAATTTACAATAAACATCCGATTTACACAACACAATTTACACATATTATTATTTTACACATATGTATAACTATACACATACACACAATATAGAATACACATTATACAATAAAAATAGTAAAGTATATATAAAATATACTATAAAATAATACATAATACATAAAATATATTAATGATTTAGTCATTAATAAACCTCTTTATAATCCTTTAACAAATGGAATAGTAATGTGAAGTATAACCCCTAACTACGCAGAATTATATGTTTAGATTTTATCATTTACATTTAACATAATTTTTACTCTGCTGTTAGCGACCTTATAAGAGCTTGGATTTTGGCTTCTGTAGCACACAGGGCAATATAACTCTATAGCCTTCATGATGCATTTAATTATACACATAGTAGTAGACGTGCCTTTGCTCTAATACTCCTTACACCCTGTGGAATGACAGAAATTAAAGTCTGTGAGGATACTTGTCCTATTGCATTCTTGCCACTTTCCTGCTTTGTCAACCTGTTGCCCTGGCAACTTAAGGCAATATAATAGAACCTAGTTAGATTTCTTGCTCTTGCATTTTTCAACTCTGTATTACATTAACAAAGAATTTTGACGAGCTACCCCTGCTACATGTACTAAAAATGATCTTAAATGGTAATTTAAAATGGTTGAATTATTAAATGTAACTGCTAAAGATGCTGAAAGCCAAATGATGCATTAGGCATCTGAGCTGCTAATACAAAAGTTGCTGGTTGGATCATACCTGCTGTCTGTTCTGCCATTGGTAGTAACCAAATTGCGTCACTACTGCACAGCCTTGTCTCATAGAATCATATTACTATAACTATATTTTTGCAAAATTAGCTTTTAACGTGCCTCGTTTATTCACTTTCAGACCAATTACAAGTAAAACGGCAGATTAACAGTTTATAAAACACTTATTTTTCACTCTGTTACTCACACAATGCCATCTCATGACATCAAAGCACTTACTATAACGCATGATTTGAAAGACTTTTCATTTTAATGCTAAAATTACATAACCAACTACAATTACAAACATAAATATAAATATGAGTCCATATCACATCCATATTACCCACTTAAGGGCAGTTCCTGACACCCAAAACAGGGCTCTAAAGCGGAAACGGTGAGGCTCAGAGGCAGAACATTATGGAGACCATGGGGTTGCTGGTGCAGAGGACCATGAGACCAGGGGATCAGGAGAGGGCAGAGACCATGATGGATCAGGAGAGGGCAGAGAACACGTGGGACAAAGAGAGGGGCAGAGCTGGAAACCACGGGGGATCCGGTGGACGGCCAGGAGACCAGGGTGGTGCCAGCAAACGGCCAGGAGACTACAAGGGAGCCGGTGAGCAACCAGCAAACAAGAGAGGACTTGGTGGGCACCCAGGAGACCAGAGCGGTGCTGGCGGGTGGCCAGGAGACCACGAGAGAGCCGGCGGAAGACCAGCAGACCACAGGGGTTCTGGTAGATGGCCAGGAAGCCATGGAGGATCCGGCAGATGACCAAGGGACAGGCGAGCTGGAGACCTGGTTGGTGGCCATGGATCAGAAGACCAAGGTGTCGCTAACAGACCTGGAGACTCAGGTGGTGGCCAAAGACAAAGGGACTCTGGTGAGGGCAAGGCAGCTGGGGACTCTGGAAACTTGAGGACAGCCTCCATGGCCATAACCAGAAACAAGGGAACGGCCTCCTATAGGACTACAGAACCAGGAACCTCTGGGAACACTGACGTTAAGACCACCAAACAAGGAACTTTTGGGATCACCAAACCAGGAACCTCTGGGACCACTGAAATTGAAACTACAGTGAGCACCAAAGCCGGGACCACTGAAACCTCTCTCATCCTCCTCCTCATCCTCTTGGGTCTAGCAAGAAGTGAGGTGGAGTGAGCACTGGTTACCGCCCTTGGTGAGAGAGACTGGTAGTGCAGTATCCCAAAGTGTAAGGGAAGAAGCTTAGCCTTAGAGCATAATCAATGCACTTCTTCAAAGTAAAGTCCTCCCAGTCTTAACAGTTAGCAAGGACACAGAACAGCTCTGTGTAGTCCTCTATGGAGTCTTCATCCTGCCTAAGGTGCAGAAGTTCCACTGCTGGTTACATCTATAATGGGTCTGGTCTTTTCAACACAGACAACAAATAGAACACTAGATTAGGTGGAAACACCTGCATGTGCAATTTGTGAACAAATCTGTACTGCAGGTACTGAATCGGATCTATTGCATTTGTTGAGGGGAAACAGGGATGTCTGTTATTTTAATAATAAGAAATGCATATTTAAAGGTGAAGTATGTAACATTTTCTGCAAAAATACATTCTATCCCAGTTTATTTTTAATTGACAACTATAAGTAAGCCATTTGTGGGTTTACCTCCCCCAAAAGTATAAACACTCAGCCTCCCAGGCACTATCAAAACATTGAGGTTTATATTTTGAGCAGCCCACTCAGGCCCACCCATCCCCTTCTAGCTCAACCTATAGCGTGAGTTTGGGGCATGGCTACTTGTTCAGTGGGGGGAATATTCGAAGACTTGCTAAAAGATACAGAGACAGAGAATGGAGTAAAACCAGAGTGAACATTGGTGTCACATTTACAAGGTGGAGGACACACACACACACCACCAATGATGATATCGCTCTGGCAAAAGAGAGTGCCAATAATGAGATCACTGTGCAAGAAGATAATACACCACCGCTTCCCCGTCAACAACAGTTATCTCGCCTAGGGCGCCAAAATGGTTAGAAATGGTGCTATTGTTACATTTATTAGTTACCAGAAGAACCATCCTACCTCAAGTGCTGTATCTCCCGCACACCCAGCTGGCATTCAATCTGGCGATGTTATCGTATGACCCGATTCCTCTGCCACGCTTTCTATCTGGTGTGCATATATTATAGGTATGTATATATTTAGTACGGCCTATTTTTTTTTATTGGGAATCAGACAGTGCGAAAGTGTGTGATGAGTCTAATGTGTTTTGGCTAAGATTGTTTGAAAAAATACTTTATTTTTATCATTCTATTTGATGACACTAGTAGCGCAGAAATTACACACTTAATTTATTAATAATACATTTATTTAAATCTATGTTGTGACTGCAAGAAGCAGCAGATTTGTTGCAAATGTATTTAATTTCACATAGCATCCTTCTAGATTAATTTAGGTAAAAAAAAAAAGTTTAAATACCATAGAGAAGTACTTGTTACATAATACAAATGCTTATAACTTTTGACCAATTGGTGGTGCTGTTGGTGCTGGTATTGTCAGTATAAGGTTGCAGTGACACATGCAAAGATTTATGTCAATGCATTAAAGCAATTGTTTATTGTTATCAGGGCTGTCAGTCGATTAACATTTTAAATCATGATTAATCGCATATATGTTTTTGTAGTTAATCGCGATTAATCGCAGATTTTGAAAATGCTGAAATTTGACACCATATATACTTATTTTCCTGTCAAAATGCATTTATTTCCATCTTAGGAAAGAAAACGTCCTGGTTACTTTCGTAACCTCCGTTCCCTGTTGGAGGGAATGAGACATTGTGTCGATGTAGTGACACTAGGGGTTACTCTTGGGAGCCCCAAACATCTCTGCTTTTTTGAAAAAAGGCCAATGAGAATTGGCGAGTGGAATTTGCATGCCACTCCCCCGGACATACGGGTATAAAAGGAGCTGGTATGCAACCACTCATTCAGGTCTTGTGCTGAGGAGCCGAGACCAGGTCCCGGCCATTTCAGTGGGTAGTTCAGCACTGTGGCAAGAGGGACACAACGTCTCATTCCCTCCATCAGGAAACGGAGGTTACGAAAGTAACCAGGACGTTCCCTATCTGTCACTCACTTGACGTTGTGTTGATGTAGTGACACTAGGGGTCCCTATACAAAATGCCACAACTATCTGAACTGTGTTACGTGAACTGGTGGTGTGTGACGGGCAGACTGCTGTGTGCCTCGTAGCCAGCACACCAAGCCGTCACGTAACCTCCCCCAATGCTCTTATGAGTGTCGAATGGTCCATCAGGAACAAGTCGACAGCCCAACTATAGGGACAGGCTAGCCCAGCCGAGGCCTCTTTCCCTCTCTTTTCTCCCCAAAAACAGTGGAATTTGTTAACTGAGCCATAAGTGTCTGCATCGGGGGGTGTCCCTCCCAAGGGGAAGACACTGCGGAGACCATGCCCCGCCCAAAAAAGGGGGGGGGGGTACTTTGAGTGGAATACATCACATGGTCTTACCGAGTCTTGTCGGAAGTATGTCATGTGGAGAGGTCCTATGGTAGGTCCTTCCCGAAGGGGTTGGAGTTTCTACAGAGCATGGCGACCAGGGGCAGAGAGGCCTCTGCCCAAGGAAGACACAGTTTGCTGAGAGGGAAACGATTTTGTGGAAAATATCACATGAGTGGGCTCGTAACCCCGCAGGGGGTGGCACGTCCTGAGCCTGATATGCCATTGCGATGGCGTCAATGACCCAGTGGGTGATCCTCTGTTTGGAGACAGCGCTTCCTTTCTGCTGTCCACCAAAGCAGAAAAAGAGCTGCTCGGAGCTTCTAAGGCTCTGCGTATGATACAAATAGATGCGTAAAGCTCCCACTGGACACAGCAATGCCAAGGCTGGGCCTCCTCCTGGGGCAGCACTTGCAGGTTCACCATCTGATCCCTAAAAGGGGTCATGGGAACCTTGGGCACATAGCCCGGTCGGGGTCTCAGGATCACGTAAGAGTAACCTGGACCGAACTCCAGGCACGATTCACTGACAGAGAATGCTTGCAGGTCCCCTACCCTTTTGATGTTAGTGAGCACAGTCAGGAGGGCAGTCTTTAAAGAGAGTGCCTTAAGCTCAGCTGACTCCAAGGGCTCAAAGGGAGCTCCCTGTAGACCCCGAACGACAACAGAGAGGTCCCACGAGGGGACGAGGCATGGTCTGGAGGGATTCAACCTCCTAGCACCTCTCAGGAACCTGATGATCAAGTTGTGCTTCCCCAAGTACTTACCATCTACTGCATTGTGATGAGCCGAAATAGTGGCTACATACACCTTCAAGGTGGAGGGGAACAGCCACCCCTCCAGCATCTCCTGTAGGCAGGAAAGCCCTGATCCAACTGCGCATCTCTGGGGGTCTTCGCGTCGGAAAGAACACCACTTAGCAAACAGACGCCACTTCAAGGCATACAGGCACCTCATAGAGGGAGCCCTAGCCTGAGTGATCGTGTCTACCACCGCGGGTGGTAGGCCACTTAGGTCTTTCGCATCCCATCCAGGGGCCAGACGTGGAGATTCCAGAGGTCTGGCCCCTGGTCGTGGAGATTCCAGATGGTGCCCCGTCCCTGAGAAAGAAGGTCCTTCCTCAGGGGAATTCATCAGGGGGGGCTGTCGCGAGGAGCGTGAGATCTGAGAACCACGTCTGGGTGGGCCAGTAGGTTGCTACTAGGATGACCTGCTCCTCATCCTCCCTGACCTTGCACAAGATCTGTGCAAGTAGGCTCACTGGGGGAAACGCATATTTGCGTAGTCCAGGGGGCCAGCTGTGTGCCAGGCACATCTATACCGAGGGGTGCCTCAGTCAGGGCATACCAAAGCAGGCAGTGGGAGGATTCCATTCAGCTATTGTGACCGGTTGGAAAGCGCGAGCCGTGCGCCCAAACTCCGGGCGAGGGGGACCAAGGGAATGATCATGTCGGACGTACCAGTGGGTGGGGCCTCACAGCGGGGAGGAGCTTGAGATGCCACGTCAAGGGGACTCGAGCCCTGTGGCCGTGCTGAGTCCAGGGACATCAAAGCACTTACCTGGCTCCTGCCACCCACCATAAGATTGGCCGAGGAGGGGGGAGGAGAAATCTCGTCCCTGTAGTCTACTGGAACCAATCCCGTGTGGGCGTGTTTGTGCCACAGCTGGGCGCACAGGGGCGGGGGGGTCCACCGCTGGAGCGCCATACCTGCCAAAATGGGACAGTGGACGGTGGTCGTGATGACGGCAGTGCGAACCGGATATGTGACCCAGGAGACGAGGAAACCATTCTTTTGTCAGGCTTTTGGGTCCCGCAGCCTCCTGGGCTTGCGGCAACAAAAGATTCTCCTCCCGGAGAATTGACCAGCCCCAGAGAAGTGGATCTCCTCGCCCCTGGTTCGCCCATCTCGGGGGCGCTTCGAAGCCTTCCTCGGGTTCTTAGTGGCCGGCCACGAGACGGGTGGCGTCTGCTTCCTGCGGAGGGCTCCACGCCGGAGCCAGGCCACGGGGGCGGGCTGCGGCGGAGCCAATGTTGTTGCTGCAGGAGGACGTCCTTGGCGACGAGCAGACAGGGTGCGGGGTCTTAAGGTGCGCTGGGGCAGGATATGTTGAAAGGCCTCATCTGCTTCTTCACCGCCGAGAACTGCTGGGTAAAATCCTTGACGGTGTCGCCAAACAGGTCAACCTGGGAAATAGGGGTGTCAAGGAACCGTGCCTTGTCCACCTCTCCCATCTCAACCAAGTTGAGCAAAAGGTGGCGCTCCTGGACCAACAGGGTGGACATCACCTGCCCGAGAGACCACGCCGTGACCTTCATCGCCCGGAGAGCGAGGTCGGTCGCCTAGCGCAGTTCCTGCATAAATCCCGGGTCAGAATTACCCTCATGCAGTTCTTTTAGTTCCTTGGCTTGGTGTACTTGCAGGAGAGCCATGGCGTGCAGGGCGGAGGCGGCTTGTCCAGTGTCCAGTCTTACGAAAGCAAGCCGCGACCGCAACGTTGCCATGGTCATGTTCTCACAACGATTAGTGAATGAAAATATACTCTTTTAAAATATACTCTCTTATTTTCGCTCTACCGAAGCACCCAGGGGCGTTCTCTGCACTCCATGGGTGCAGAGGGGAAGAAGCCGCTGAAATGCGCCGTAAATCCAGCATTTTTGAGGTGCGTCTTTGGAGGGAATTGAATTCAGTGCACTGAATACAACTGCTCGGCTCCGAAGAGAAAATCTGAATGAGTGGTTGCATACCAGCTCCTTTTATATCCGTATGTCCGGGGGAGTGGCATGCAAATTCCACTTGCCAATTCTCAGTGAATTGTGACGACTCAGTGATGTGTTTGGGGCTCCCAAGAGTGACCCCTAATGTCACTACATCGACACAACGTCGAGTGGGTGACAGATGGGGAACAAAACAATATAATGTTTTCCAAACAAAGCCTTACACTATATAATGTCATCTATTCAAGTAACATTAAACGTTTCCCAAAGTCTAACTGGAAGGTTGACTTATTGAAAGAATTAGTCCCCATAGGTTGAGTATTCATTCATATTTTCATTCATTTCATATTTCTATATTTATAATTTTACATGTAAAATATTAATCTCATAACATTATTTATGCATTTGCAACTACTGTGTAAAAACATTTATTCCTGCTCTGTGAAAATACACCTAACTGCCACTTCAGATGCAGCTTCTGTGCCACTTTTGCTGTGTAAAGATGGGTTTAGTCCCCATAGGTTTAGTATTCATTGCAATGGGCATTAAATCTCTTAAACTCTCATCCTCCACAATATTAATCTGCCAGTATACTGTGACTATCCGCTTTCTTACAGCAATCCTGAAGCTGCGTACATGATTTGTGTCAGAGCGTCAATGCCAGCGTCCAGCGCAGATTTGAAAACGCAGTGATAGACTTTGCATGCGTCAGTGGTAATTAAAATGTGCTGAAAATACTTGATTTCTATCACAAGTCCCATCTAGGCTTGTTTAGTACATCAAATAATAGTGCTAAGAGGTCCATTCTCCATCATTTTATCACTGACAGGGAAGCGCTGTTGTGGTGTGTCCGTCACTGTAATGATTCCGGCGGACACATGTCAAAGGTTTCACCCTCCCAACAAGTAATTTATTAAATAATTTATGCATATTAATTGCGATTGAGAAAATTTAACGTGTTTAACTTTTATAATTAATTGCACGTGATTAACATGTTTTATTATTAATAGGCCTAATCATGCTGTTTGAATGACGGGTTAAATTATGTATTCTGTTGTTGTATTAGGCTAAATCTTTAGTGTTGTTGGGCCTCACGTGTTCGGGTGGAGGATGGGGGCAGGCCTGGCAGAGTCGTGGGGCCTAGCTCAGGCCCCCACATACCGGGTCATGAATTTTGCTGATAAAAATCGCGCCAAAATCAAACAAAGGGAGTCCAAAACAGACTACAAATCCCATGAAGCCTTGCTCACTAAAGGATCAAACTTTCAACTCCTATTGGATGAGGCACACGACAGAACGCACCTCAACCATGACATCATCAGGAGTAGAAATACCTCTGAAATGCTTCCAGGATTTGCTTCCAGCAACTTTGCTCACCGTGTGTAGACGCAGCTCATTGTTGCTCTCAGGTGCAGCCTCATGGCACAAGGAAGTAACGTCTGACTTGAAACTGTGGCCATACAATCTCCATCTTGCTGGACGAGTTGAGATTACTCTGTGTTCCACCCTAACGGATCCAAAGGAGACCGCCGAGCAATCCGCATCTTCATCCGTTTGCCTGCAGAAGTGAAGAGATAAAAGATTTCTCTTCCATCTTCAATCAAGTCGACGTCGCTAATTTCTCTGCCAGCCCGCCAAGAATCAGCAGCCGTACCGCCCACCAACAGAGCGAGGAAATGGCCTCCCGTCATCACCCGAGCCTCGAGGAACCAAGTCTGAGTTAAAGGACAGATTAACTCATAGAATATTACAATAGAAAATTATAGTGTGTTATTCTTGTGTACCAAGGTTATTGCTTGTACAGTATACGGACCGTCATGTCCGCTCATTATTAATACTCAGGGTATTAATTATCACGAATTTGATTTGCTGTATTGTGGTCCAAACACATTGGACTGTTGTGCATTTCCGCCATCGCGGATGAGACCGGCAAACTGAGTTTATCCATTAAAGAATCAAAGACCGGGATGGTTTACGAGCCATCCACCACGTCTCTGAGTGATAAACTAACAGCTGCTTCCTCTCCCACGATCGCGAAACCGGCTTTGGGGCCGTCACTTTATTCTCTCTCTCTCTCTCTCGTACTAACCACACACGCACGCGCACGATCCCTCACAAACATTCTCGGACACATTTTTGGCTAGTAGATAGCTTCGTGATAAAGCTCAGCTTTGTCCCTAAGCTATCGTACAAGCAGATACACGCGGTAACTGGTAGACGCCATTGACTGGTTTCTCTCCGCCCACATTCGCTGCCATATTCTCTGGCCGGAAGTCTCGTGTGACACACTTTCCATGAGAGTCACGTTCGCCATTTTGTGCGCATCCCTCCTTACACACACACACACACACACACACACACACACACACACACACTCGCTCACACACACCCTCATGTGTTATAGGATTATTTTGATTTCCATATCTAATCATATCACTGTTTAGTTTGTAGTTGTAAGTCGGAAGTTTATTGACTGCATTGTATTAATTATTAATTGATATTACTGCATAAATAAACTTTGTTATATTACAAAGAGAAGTGTTTTGGTTTGTTTTGCATACACCTGTGTCATGCTGACGGGAAATCAGTGCTCGGATTCAAGCCTTCATTCATTGCTTTTTACCGAAAATCGATATTCTTCGGATGTCGATTTTCCTAAGAAAACAATCTAATATTGAGACTGTTATACTATTTGGTTATTAGTCCCTGATTCCAGGGTGGTGCCCCGTCAATGTTAATCCTTATTAATATTCTATTGATTTTTGATAATTGATGATTATCTTTGATAATTGTTGATTTAAAGGATTAGAAAAAGCTAACATTGATTCTCATCAATGTTCTATTGATTTTAATAATTAATAATTGTTGCTAATAAGTAAACCCGCTCCTAAACGTAGCGCACTACATTTACTGGAGCCCCATATGAGGTTTTAATGAGTTAGAGTCAATTAATTAATTTAAATGTTAATTAATAACTAAATTATATAATTATCAATTATTTCTCATAGTAACACTGATCTAAACAACCAGTAAAGCCCTACAGTGTTTTTTATTATTACTGTATTAAATATTAGAATTTTATTATGTAAAAATATGTAGAGCTCCATTACAAGAGAAATCAACCTGGATGACCAGCCTAGGTGGGAATTCGAACCCACTACCTTTGGAATTATAGTCCAGTGCTTAACACACTGTGCCACTCAGTTGTCATTTTACACCCCTGCTGTCATTATTAATCACTTAGTTTGTTTCTCTTTTCATCCCGTGTTTTTGCCTTTCCCAGTCCCTACCCCGATTATGCTTAATGAGTGTGGTCTACAGACCAATACTTTGGCAACATCACTGCCTAAATCACAGTCGGAAGTGGTGGCAAAAAAACTGGCTCGAACAGTTAAACAAACCTGTTGTTGGCTGACCCAACAGTCCTCAAAAAAGTTAGCTGTTAACTTTAAATTAACTGGTTAAGTTCAATGAAATGTTGTGCTGCGCTGTTTGCTGTCAAAATCGTAATGGCAAAAACCAAGGGCTTCACTGTTCTCAGATTCAGTCAACAGAACTGGTCATTTCCAGCTCATGCCTTTGCAGCAAACATTTTATTATAGGTATGTTACTTCCCAAGGGGAGGACACCGCGGAGACCACACCTCGCCCCAAGAGGGGGGGGATATTTTTAAGTGGAAAATACGTCACATGGTCTTTCCAACCAAGTGGAGAGCCTTCAAGGTAGATCCTGCCCAATGGGGGAGGAGTTACTACAAACATGGAGACTGGGGCAGAGGGGCTCTGCCCAAGGAAGATGCAGTTTGCCAGCAGGGAAACGAACTAGCGGAAGATATAGATCGCATGGGGTTTAGCCTTACAGGGAACCACCACATGCGGAGCACCTACCCCAGAACAGGGCTCTTAGTTAGCGCGTGTACTGGGCCGGCAGTGAGTCTCTCCGAAAACTCGACTGCCACAGGGCTTGGAGGAAGTCAACCAGGGAACAAATTTTTTGAACACTACTGGGAATTAACGGCACACGTCTTCAGCTCAAAAGGAGGTGGAAGGCACTATGTGCAAGCGATACACCCGGCCGGCTATCCCGGGCTTATCCGCTTGGGTTGCGTGCCACTACCTGGGACGAAACCGGTTCCACCCGGAGGTTGTAGAACCTTGCAAAGGTGTTGGGTGTTGCCCAGCCCACTACTCTGCAAATGTCTGTTAGAGAGGCACCTCTGGCCAGGGCCCAAGAAGCCGCTACACCACGGGTAGAATGGGCTCGTAGCCCTACCGGGGGCGGCATGTTTTGGGTGAGATATGCCATGGTTATGGCGTCAACGAGCCAGTGGGCGATCCTCTGCTTGGAGACAGCGCTTCCTTTCCGCTGTGCACCAAAGCAGACAAAGAGCTGCTCAGAGACTCTAAAGCTCTGCGTGAGATCCAAATAGATACGTAAAGCGCGCACCGGACACAGCAATGACAGGGCTGGGTCTGCCTCCTCCTGGGGCAGTGCTTGCAGGTTCACCACCTGGTCCCTAAAAGGAGTGGTGGGAACCTTGGGCACATAGCCCAGTCGGGGTCTCAGGATGATGTGAGAATAGCCTGGACCGAACTCCAGGCACGTTTTGCTGACAGAGAACGCTTGCAGGTCACCTACCCTCTTGATGGAAGTGAGCGCAGTCAGGAGGGCAGTCTTCAAGGAGAGTGCCTTAAGCTCGGCTGACAGCAAAGACTCAAAGGGGGCTCTCTGTAGACCCCGAAGAACTACGGAGAGATCCCATGAGGGAAGGAGGGGCGGTCTGGAGGGATTCAGCCTCCTGGCGCCTCTTAGGAACTTGATGATCAGGTCGTGCTTCCCTAAGGACTTACCATCAACTGCGTCATGGTGTGCTGCTATGGCAGCAACGTACACCTTCAAGGTGGAAGAGGACAGCCTCCCTTCCAGCCTCTCCTGCAGGAAGGAAAGCACTGATCCGACTGCACAGCTCTGGGGGTCTTCATGTTGAGAAGAACACCACTTAGCGAATAGACGCCACTTAAAGGCATACAGGCGCCTCGTAGAGGGGGCCCTAGCCTGAGTGATCGCGTCTACCACCGCGGGTGGTAGGCCACATAGGTCTTCCGCGTCCCGTTCAGGGACCAGACATGGAGATTCCAGAGGTCTGGGCGCGGGTGCCAGAGGGTGCCCCATCCCTGAGAAAGAAGGTCCTTCCTAAGGGGAATTTGCCACAGGGGAGCTGTCGCGAGGAGCGTGAGGTCCGAGAACCACGTCTGGGTGGGCCAGTAGTGTGCTACCAGGATGACCTGCTCCTCGTCCTCCCTGACCTTGCACAGGGTCTGTGCAAGCAGGCTCACTGGGGGAAACGCATATTTGCGAATGCCAGGGGGCCAGCTGTGTGCCAGCACGTCTATGCCGAGGGGAGCCTCAGTGAGGGCGTACCAGAGCGGGCAGTGGGAGGATTCTTGGGAGGCGAACAGGTCCACCTGTGCCCGATCGAATCGACTCCAAATCAGCTGGACCACCTGAGGGTGGAGTCTCCACTCTCCCCTGAGGGAAACATGCCATGACAGCGCGTCCGCTGTAGTGTTGAGGTTGCCCGGGATGTGAGTGGCTCGCAGCGACTTGAGGTGCTGCCGACTCCAGAGGAGGAGACGGTGGGCGAGTTGTGACATACAGCGAGAGCGCAGACCACCTTGGCGGTTGACATATGCTACCGCTGCCATGCTGTCCGTCCGAACTAGCACGTCCTTGCCCTGGATCAACGACCGGAACCTCCGCAGGGCGAGCAGAATTGCCAGTAACTCGATGCAGTTGATGTGCCAACGCAGTCGCGGACCCGTCCAGAGGCCGGCGGCTGCGTGCCCGTTGCAAACAGCGCCCCAGCCCGTTTTGGAGGCATCTGGAGACCAGTTCTAGGGGAACACCTGCTCGTAGAAACGAGAGATCGGTCCAAGGGCTGAAGAGACGGTGACAGACCGACGTAATGGCCACACGGTGTGTCCCGTGGCGCCATGCCCGTCTCGGGACTCGAGTCTGGAGCCAGTGCTGAAGCGGCCTCATATGCATCAACCCGCATGGGGTGGCCACCTCTGAGGATGACATATGCCCCAGGAGCCTCTGAAAAAGTTTCAGAGGAACCGCTGTTTTCTGTTTGAACGCCTTCAAACAGGCCAGCACCGACTGGGCGTGCTCGTTCGTAAGGCGCGCCGTCAAGGAGACTGAGTCCAACTCCAAACTGAGAAAAGAGATGCTCTGAACTGGGAGGAGCTTGCTCTTTTCCCAGTTGACCCGAAGCCCTAGTCGGCTGAGGTGTTAGAGCACCAGGTCCCTGTGTGCGCATAACACGTCTCGAGAGTGAGCTAAGATTAGCCAGTCATCGAGATAGTTGAGAATGCGAATGCCCACCTCCCTTAACGGGGCAAGGGCAGCCTCTGCGATCTTCGTAAAGACGCGAGGAGACAGGGACAGGCCGAAAGGGAGGACTTTGTACTGATACACCTGACCCTCGAACGCGAACCGCAGGAAGGGTCTGTGTCGAGGAAGGATCGAGACGTGAAAGTACGCATCCTTCAGGTCTACCGCCACGAACCAATCTTGATGCAGGACGCTCGCTAGAATGCGTCTTTGCGTCAGCATCTTGAATGGAAGTCTGTGTAAAGCCCGGTTCAGTACTCGCAGGTCCAAGATTGGCCGCAACCCACCACCTTTTTTCGGTACGATGAAGTAGGGGCTGTAAAACCCTTTCTTCATCTCGGCTGGAGGGACAGGTTCTATCGCGCCCCTCCGTAGGAGGATAGCGATCTCCGTGTGCAGGGTAACAGCTTTTTCGTCCTTGACCAAGGTGAAGTGAATACCGCTGAACATGGGTGGGCGCCTGGCGAACTGAATCGCGTAGCCGAGTCAAATGGTCCGGACCAGCCACCGCGATGGATTGGGAAGCGCGAGCCATGCATCCAATTCCGCGCGAGGGGGACCAAGGGGACAACGTCATTGGACGTACCGGCAGGTGGGGCCTCGCGGCGGGGCAGAGTCTAGGGACATCAAAGCACTTTACCTGGCTCCTTGTGACCACCCCCGGAACAGCCTGAGACGGGGGAGGAAGATGCCTGTCCTCGAAACCCGTGGAGGCTGCCACATCGGGGGCGGCTGTGTGCCACAGCTGTGCGCTCAGGGGCGGAAAGGGCACCGCTGGAGCGCCAATCCTGCAAGAAAAAGCCCATGGACGGTAGTCGTGGTGACGACCGTACACACCGGGTATGTGACCCAGAGAGGAAGGAAGCCGCCCTTTTGCTGAACTGTTGGGTGCCGCAGCCACTTGGGCGTGTGGCGAAATCAAATAAAAAGGCAACAAAAGATTTTTCACCCGGCCCTCCACCGGGGGATGGAGTGGTCTTTCTACCAGCTCCACATGAGTGGGTTCCCTCGTCCCTGGGTTGCCCATCTCAGGGGCGCTTCGAGGACCTCCGTGGGTTCTTCGGTGCCGGCTGTGAGACGGGTGGCGTCGGCTTCCTGCGGTGGGCCGGGCCGGAGGGGTGGGCTGTGGCGGAGCCGGTGCAGTCACCGCAGGGGGACGCCCTTGGCGACGAGCAGATGGGGTGCGGGATCTTGAGCCACGCCGGGGCAGGATGTGCCGGATTGCTTCCATCTGCTGCTTTACCGTCGAGAACTGCTGGGCAAAGTCCTCAAATGTGTCGCCGAATAGGCCCGCCTGGGAAATGGGGGCAGCAAGGAACCGTGTCTTGTCGGCCTTGCCCATCTCGACCAGGTTGAGCCACAGATGGCGCTCCTGGACCACTAGTGTGGCCATCGTCCGCCCGAGAGACCACACCGTGACCTTCGCTGGTCAGTCGCCGAGCGCAGTTCCTGCATCAAATCTGGGGCGGAACTACTCTCGTGCAGTTCTTTCAGTGCCTTGGCTTGGTGGACCTGCAGGAAAGCCATGGCGTGCAGGGCAGAGGCAGCTTGTCCAGCAGCACTGTAGGCCTTAGCCGTCAGGGACGACGTGAGCCTACAGGGCTTGGATGGGAGCTTAGGGTGTCCACGCCAGGTGGCGGCACTCTGCGGGCATAAGTGCACCGCGAGCGACTTATCCACTGGGGGAATCGCCGTATAGCCCCTGGCCGCCCCGCCATCGAGGGTAGTGAGAGCAGGGGAACTGCGGAGTCGGGGTCGGGCAGTAAAAGGTGCCTCCCACGACTTCGTCAGTTCCTCATGCACCTCATGCTGTTTTGAGCGGCGCCACGAGCCCAGAAACCAATCATCAAGCCACGAGGGTTCAGGGGAGAGCAGAGGGTTCCACTCTAGCCCGACGCTCGCGGCCACCTGGGAAAGCATGTCTGTCATTTCGGCATCGGCCTGTAACTAGGCGACCGTCCCTGAAGGGGGAAGCCCACTGGACAAGCCCGCTCTCCAATGCTGCGCTCGAGAGCTCATCATCTTCGCGGGCCCCAAACAAGAAGCTAGACTCGCCATGCGACGAGCCGGCGAACTCTTCCGGAAGCCCGACTGGGGCAGACGAGCGTGCTGGGGAATGGGAGGTCCGCGGGGGGATACCCGGCGGAGGCGATCCCATTGAGGTCCCCAAATCGCCCCCCAGTGCTAGCCGCGCTGACCTCATACCCGTAGGTAGGAGGATCAAGGCGGGGAGCCACTGGGGTGGCTTGCTTTCTGATGAAAGCAAGCCGCGACCGCAACGTTGCCATGGTCATGTTCTCACAGTGAGAACATGAACCATTCACAAACGCTGCCTCCTTGTGGGTCGCGCCCAGACACAAAAGACAGCGATAATGACCATCCGAAGTTTAGAGGAAATGACCACAACCAGGAATAACACACGATCGGAAAGGCATCTTTAGAAAGACGCGTCTTTAAAAAGACGTTCCGTGTGTGCGCTCTTTTAGAGAAATACACTCTTTTAGAGGGGAAAAACACTCTTTCAGAAGATATACTCTCTAGTTTTTCTGCCGAAGCGCCCAGGGGCGTTCTCTGCAGTGCACCAGTGCAGAGGAGGGAGAAGCCGCTGAAATGCGCCATCAGATCCAGCAGAGGTGAATGAACAGTGCTATTCAGCTCAATGAGCATGACTGTTCGGCTCCGAAGAGAAAAGGCTCAAATCCCGCACCCCGTCTGCTCGTCGCCAAGGGCGTCCCCCTGCGGTGACTGCACCGGCTCCGCCGCAGCCTGCCCCTGCGGCCTGGACCTGGCATGGAGCCCACCGCAGGAAGCAGACGCCACCTGTCTCACGGTCGGCCGCCAAGAACCCGCGAAAAGGCTTCAAAGCACCCCTGAGACAGGCGACCCAGGGACGACGAAATCTGCTGCTCTGGAGCTGGTAAGCAGATCACTCCATCCCCCGGTGGAGGGCCGGGAGGAGAATCTTTTGTTACCTTTGCATTTAATTGCGCCTCATGCCCAAGTGGCTGCGGTACCCAAGAGTTCAGCAAGAGTGGTTTCCTTGTTCCCTGGATCACATCATCACATCGTCATCACGACCACCGTCCACCACTCCATTTTGGCAGGTTTGGCGCTCTTTGATTCTTTAATGGAAAAACTCAGTGCGCCGGTCTCACCCGTGATGGCGGAAATGCACAACAGTCCAATGTGGTTGGACTACAACACAGCAAATCTCATACATGATAATTAATACCTTGAGTATTAATCACAATGAGCGGATGCGGCGGTCCGTAAACTGTACAAGCAATAACGTTGATACACAAGAATAACACACTATAATATTCTATCTCTGCCCAGACGTAAACCTTTTACTTGAATCGCATGAGGACACAGGTAGAATGTGTGTTCATCAGTCCTTCAACTCCGATTCGGTTCCTCGAGGCTCGGGTGATGACAGGAGGCCGTTTCCTCGCTCTGTCGGCGGGCGGTACGGCTGCTGGTTCTCGGCGGGCTGGCGGAGAAATCAGCGACGTCGACTTGATTGAAGATGGAAGAGAAATCTTTAATCTCTTCACTTCTGCAGGCAAACGGATGAAGATTGCTCGGCGGTCTCCTTCGGATCCGTTAGAGTGTTCGGTGGAACACAGAGCAATCTCAACTTGTCCAGCGAGATGGAGATTGTATGGCCACAGTTTCAAGTCGTACATTACTTTGAAGAAATGATTCAAGTTATTACTTTGGATTCTTATGCATACACACTGTGACAAAGCTGGCATGTAAGATGCCTCACACGGGGCGCCAATTATTATGTAGGGCTTTACTGGTTGTTTAGATCAGTGTTACTATCAGAAATAATTGATAATTATTTATTTAGTTATTAATTAATATTTAAATTAATTAATTGAATCTAACTCATTAAAACCTCATATGGAGCTCCAGTAAATGTAGTGCGCTACGTTTAGGAGCAGGTTTGGTTATTAGCAAAAATTAATAATTATCAAAGATAATTATTCATTATTAAAATCAATAGAACATTGATTTGAATCAATGTTAGCCTTTTTAATCCTTTAAACCAACAATTATCAAAGATAATCATTAATTGTTAACATCGATCAAAATTAACACTATTGATCCTTCAAATTCAACAATCATCAAAGATTATTATCAATTATCAAAAATCAATAGAATATTAATAAGGATTAATATTGCCGGGGCACCACCCTGGAATCAGGGACTAATAACCAGATAGTATAACAGTCTCAATATTAGATTGTTTTCTTAGGAACATCGACATCCGAATATCGATTTTCGAAAAGAAACAAGGAATGAAGGCTTGAATCTGAGCACTGACATCCCTTCAGCATGTGACACAGGTGTATGCAAAACAAACCAAAACACTTCTCTTTGAAGTATAACAAAGTTTATTTATGCAGTAACATCAATTAATAATTAATACAATGCAGTCAATAAACTTCCGACTTACAACTACAAACTAAACAGTGATATGATTAGATATGGAAATCAGAATAATCCTATAACACATGAGGGTGTGTGTTTGAGTGTGTGTGTGTGTGTGTGTGTGTGTGTGTGTGTGTGTAAGGAGGGATGTGCACAAAATGGCGGAGGTGACTCTCGTGGAGAGTATGTCACGCGAGACTTCCGGCCAGAGAATATGGCCGCGAATGTGGGCGGAGAGAAACCAGTCAATGGCGTCAACCAGTTTACCGCGTGTATCCGCTTGTACGATAGCTTAGGGACAAAGCTGATTTTTATCACAAAGCTATCTACTAGCTAAAAATGTGTGCGAGAATGTTTGTGAGGGGTCGTGGCGTGTGTGTGTGGTTAGTGAGAGAGAGAGAGAGAGAGAGAGAGAGAATAAAGTGACGGCCCCACAGCCGATTTCGCGATCGTGGGAGAGAAAGCAGCTGTTAGTTTATCACTCAGAGACGCGGTGAACGGCTCGTAAACCGTCCCGTGGTCTTTGATTCTTTAATTGATAAACTCAGTGTGCCGGTCTCACCCACGATGGCAGAAATGCACAACAGTCCATTGTGGTTGGACTACAACACAGCAAATCTCATATGTGATAATTAATACCTTGAGTATTAATCGAAAGAGCGGACATGGCAGTCCATAAACTGTACAAGCAATAACGTTGATACACAAGAATAACACTATAATATTCTATCTCTGCCCAGACGTAAACCACTTACTTGAATTGCATGAGGGTGCAGAATGTGTGTTCATCCGTCCTTTAACTCAGACTCGGTTCCTCGAGGCTTGGGTGATGATGAGAGGCCATTTCCTTGCTCTGTCGGCGGGCGGTACAGCTGCTGATTCTCGGCGGGCTGGCGGAGAAATCAGCAATGTCGACTTGATTGAAGATGGAAGAGAAATCTTTAATCTCTTCACTTCTGCAGGCAAACGGATGAAGATGTGGATTGCTCAGCGGTCTCCTTTGGATCCGTTAGAGTGTTCGGTGGAACACAGAGTAATCTCAACTTGTCCAGCGAGATGGAGATTGTATGGCCACAGTTTCAAGTCATACGTTACTTCCTTCTGCCACGAGGCTACACCTGAGAGCAGCAATGAGCTGCGTCTACACACGGCGAGCAGAGTTGCTGGAAGCAAATCCCGGAAGCATTTCAGAGGTATTTCTACCCCTGATGATGTCATGGTTGAGGGATGTTCTGTTGTGTGCCTCATCCAATAGGAGTTGAGAGTTAGATAATTTAGTGAGCAAGGATTCATGGGATTTGTAGTCTGTTTTGGACTCCCTTTGTTTGATTTTGGAGCGGATTTTATCAGTAAGATTTATGACTTGGTATGTGGGCCTGAGTTAGGTTTTATGACTGTGTTAGGCCTGCCTTTATCTTCTATCTGAATACATGAGGCCCAACACACGTCACCTCGGTGAAGGGCGAGAACGCCGCTACCTTGCGCGCGGAGATCACTACCCTCCTACAGAAGGGTGCGATAGAGCCTGTCCCTCAGGCCGAGATGAAGAAGAGGTTTTACAGCCCCTACTTCATTGTACCAAAAAAAGGCGGTGGGTTGCGGCCAATCTTGGACCTGTGAGTACTGAACCAGGCTTTACACAGACTCCCGTTCAAGATGCTGATGCAAAAACGCATTCTAGCGAGTGTCCGGCATCAAGATTGGTTCGCGACGGTAGTCCTGAAGGACGCGTACTTCCATGTCTTAATTCTACCTCGACACAGACCCGTCCTGCGGTTTGCATTCGAGGGTCGGCATATCAGTATAAGGTCCTCCCTTTCGGCCTGTCCTTGTCCCCTCGCGTCTTCACGAAGGTTGCAGAGGCAGCCCTTCCCTGCTAAGGGAAGTGGGCATTTGCATCCTCAGCTATCTCGACAATTGGCTAATCCTAGCTCACTCTCGGGATGTGTTGTGTGCACACAGGGACCTGGTGCTCTCGCACCTCAGCCAACTAGGGCTTCGGGTCAACTGGGAAAAGAGCAAGCTCCTAACGGTTCAGAGCATATCTTTTCTCGGCTTGGAGTTGGACTCAGTCTCGTTGACGGCGCGCCTCACGAACGAGCGAACACAGTCGGTGCTGACCTGTTTGAAGGCGTTCAGGCAGAACACAGCGGTTCCACTGAAACTGTTTCAGAGACTCCTGGGGCATATGGCATCCTCAGCGGTGGCCAGTCCGCTCAGGTTGATGCATATGAGACCGCTTCAGCACTGGCTTCAGACTCGAGTCCCGAGATGGGCATGGCGCCACGGGACACATCGCGTGGCCATCACACCGATCTGTCACCACCTCTTCAGCCCTTGGACCGACCTCATGTTTCTACGGGCAGGTGTTTCCCTAGAGCAGGTCTCCAGGTGCGTCGTGGTTAGGACAGATGCCTCCAAAATGGGCTGGGGCACTGTATGCAATGGACACACAGCCGCCGGCTCATGGACGGGCCCGCGGCTACATTGGCACATCAACTGCCTTGAGTTGCTGGCAATTCTGCTCACCCTGCGGAGGTTTCGGCCATTGATCCAGGGCAAGCATGTGTAAGTTCGGACAGACAACACGGCAACGGTAGCATATGTCAACCCTCAAGGCGGTCTGCACTCCCGTTGTATGTCACAACTCGCCCGCCGTCTCCTCCTCTGGAGTCAGCAGCACTTCAAGTCACTGCGAGCCACTCACATCCCGGGCGACCTCAACACTGCAGCAGACGCGCTGTCACGGCAGGTTACCCTCAGGGCAGAGTGGAAACTCCACCCTTAGTTGGTCCAGCTGATTTGGAATCGATTCGGGCAGGCACAGGTAGACCTGTTCGCCTCCTAAGAATCATCCCACTACCCGCTCTGGTACGCCCTGACCGAGGCACCTCTCGGTATAGACGCGATGGCACATAGCTGGCCCCCTGGACTTTGCAAATATGCGTTTCCCCCAGTAAGCCTACTTGCACAGACCTTGTGCAAGGTCAGGGAGGACGAGGAGCAGGTCGTCCTGGTAGCACCCTACTGGCCCACAAAGACGTGGTTCTCGGACCTCACACTCCTCGTGACAGCCCCCCCCCTGCGAATTCCCCTGAGGAAGGACCTTCTTTCTGATCGGATCGGTGCTTTCCTTCCTGCAGGAGAGGTTGGAAGGGCGGCTATCCCCCTCCATCTTGAAGGTGTATGTAGCCACTATAGCAGCACACCATGACACAGTAGACGGTAAGTCCTTAGAGAAGCACGACCTGATCATCAGGTTCCTGAGAGGCGCCAGGAGGTTGAATTCCTTCAGACCACGCCTTGTTCCCTAATGTGACCTCTCTGTAGTCCTCTTGTTAGGTGCCCACGACCCCTTTTAGGGACCAGGTGGTGAACCTTCAAGCACTGCCCCAGGAGGAGGCAGACCCAGCCCTGACATTGCTGTGTCCAGTGCGCGCTTTATGCATCTATTTGGATCGCACACAGAGTTTTAGGGTCTCTGAGCAACTCTTTGTCTGCTTTGGTGGACAGTGGAAAGGAAGCACTGTCTCCAAGCAGAGGATCGCCCACTGGCTCATTGACACCATAACAATGGCATATCACGCCCAGGACGTGCAGCCCCTGGCAGGGCTATGAGCCCACTCTACCAGGGGTGTAGCAGCCTCCTGGGCCTTGACCAGTGGTGCCTCTCTAACAGACATTTGCAGAGCAGCGGGCTGGGCAACACCCAACACCTTTGCGAGGTTTTACAATCTCCGGGTGGAAACAGTTTCATCCCATGTAGTGGCACGCACAAGCAGGTAAGTCCGGGACAGCTGGCCAGGTGTATCGCTTGTGCATAGTTCCTTTCACCTCCCCTGAGCTGAAGATGTGCACTGTTGACTCCCAGTAGTGTTCACAAACTGTGTTCCCTGGATGATTTCCTCCGAGCCCTGTGGCAGATGAGTTTGCGGAGAAACTCGCTGCCGGCTCAGTACATGTGCTAACTCAGCCCTATACTGGGGTAGGTGCTCCGCATGTGGTGGTTCCCCATAGGTAACCCCATGCGATGTATATCTTCCGCTAATTCGTTTCCCTGTTGATAAACTGCATCTTCCTTGGGCAGAGGCCCCTCTGCCCCAGTCACCATGTTTGTAGAAACTCCTCCCCCGTAGGGTAGGACCTACCATGGAAGTTCTCCACATGACATACCTCCGACAAAGTTTGGCAAGACCATGTGACGTATTTCCAAACAAAATACCCCCCCCCCCCTTCTGGGCAGGGTGTGGTCTCTGTGGTGTCTTCCCCTTGGGAGGGACACCCCCCCCCCAACATAGACCTGGTGGCCCCAGCCGGTTAATTCCTTTTTTTTGGGGGAAGAGGAAAAAAAAGAGGATAAGAGGCCATGACTGGGCTAGCCTGTCTCTATCTTTTGGGCAGTCGACTTGTATCCAAAGGGCCATTCAACACTCATAACAGCATTAAGGGAGATTACATGTTGGCCTGATGCACTGGCTACGAGGCACACAGTGGTCTGCCCGTCACACACCGCCAGTTCACGTAACACAGTTCAGCCAAGTGCGGCTTTTCGTATAGGGACCCCTAGTGTCACTACATCGACACAACGTCGAGTGAGTGAGAGATACGGAACGTCCTGTTTACTTGCATAACATCCAGAGATGTTGTGTCCCCACTGCCACAATGCTGAACTATCTGCTGAAATGGCCAGGACTTTGTCTTGGCTCCTCAGCACAAAACCTGAATGAGTGGTTGCATACCAGCTTCTTTTATACCCGTATGTCAGGGGGAGTGGTATGCAAATACCACTCGCCAATTTTCATTTGCCTTTTATCAAAGACCAGAGGTGTTTCGGGCTCCCAAGAGTGACCCCTAGTGTCACTACATCGACACAATGTCTCGTTCCCTCCATCAGGGAATGGAGGTTATGCAAGTAACCAGGACGTTTCAAGGCCAAACAAGTCCAAAAGCTTAATCAAGATGGCACGTGTGCACAGTGTTTGGCAGTCAAATTAAATTGATTATTCACCAGCTCTCTTGGTGTCTCCCAAATTAGAATACAAAGTTGAATGTAATATTCTTTAATTTAGCAAGGATTGCTTCTTTTGTGGTTACAAATTGCATTAGATGCATTACACTTCTTCAGATAAAGCTTTACCAGTAATGCCCTAGACAGCAGATTATGTTGCTATCACCCAAGTTTGTTCCCTTAAATCATTTATTTATTTGGCATGTCATTTTATTTACATATGTTTATATGATTAACTTTTTAGATGTAACATAATATTTAAATTCATATATTGCATTTAATCAATAGGATTTTGTGCAAAAGAAGGATAGCGCAATAGGAGATCTCAAAACTTAATCCCAATACAATAAACGCATTTATTGAAACCAAGCTTCAAAAATGCCTCATTCACTACTTCCGCGACTACCCTAAGTCATTAGGAGGCCCAATAATTCATGACCACCTCTACAGTGGAAAACGTCTTGGTTACTGATGTAACCTCTGTTCCCTGATGGAGGGAATGAGACGTTGTGTCAATGTAGTGACACTAGGGGTTCAATCTTGAGAGCCCCAATCACCTTTGCTTAAAAAGGCCAATGAAAATTGGCGAGTGGAATTGAGTGGGGAGAGGGCACTTACCCAAGTAGGCTACTGGCAGTGCCTTTCTTAATTTGCTGTTAAGCAATCTCCGCCGAGCACTTTCTAGAATAGCGCTGGGAAGTACTCTTCCCTCTCCAGGAAGGAGAGCACTATGGAGACCACTTCCTGCCGGAGGGAGGTTAACATGTGGAGCATACCTCACATGGACTTTCCAACAGGGAAGATGATACCACAGGAGTACCCTATCTACAGAGAGGGTATGCAGCACAGAGGCCGAGACAGAGAAAGCTCTGACGAGGGGAAACACAGGTTTCACCTAAGGGGGAAACAGAACAGTGGAAACTCATCATAAGGGGAATCACCACGCATGGAGCACTGAGCCCAAGCACATGGGCTCACCTGAAAAGGGGAATACCACGAGTACTGGGCCTGGTGGCATTACTCCTCCACCAAGTTTGTCACTGGACAGTGCAAAATTATTAAAGAGGTGTCTGGAGTTCAACTGGTACGGGGAACTGTTGTGGACAAAAAGTGCACATTTTCACCTTTGAAAAAAGGGGAAAGGTGCAATGCAAACAGTACACCCAACCGGCCACCCGGTCTACCTGCTGTTACCGCGTAACACTCGGGTCAAAACTGGGTCTATGCATAGGTTATAAAACCTCGCAAAGGTATTGGGTGTAGCCCAACCCACAGCTCTGCATATGTCTGCTAGAGAGGCCCCCCTTGCCAGTGCCCAGGAGGACACAATGCCTCTAGTGGAGTGCGCCCGAACTCCCAAGGGGCATGGCAAGTCCTGAGACTGGTATGCGAGAGAAATGTCATCCACAATCCAATGGGTCAACCTCTGCTTGGAAACAGCTTTCCCCTTCTGCTGTCCTCCAAAACAGACAAAGAGTTGCTCTGAGCATCTAAATCTCTGCGTGCAGTCCAGATAGATGCGCAGGGTGCAAACTGGACACAGCAACGACAAGGTCTGGTCTTCCTCCTCTGAAGGGAGCACTTGCAGGCTCAACACCTGGTCCTGAAAAGGAGTGGTGGGAACTTTGGGCACGTAACCGGGCCGGGGTCTCAAGATCACGTGAGAGTGTGCCAGCCCGAACTCCAGGCATTCGCTGGTAACAGAGAGCACCTGCAGGTCCCCCACCCTCTTGATGGAAGTGAGCGCCACCAGAAGGGCCATCTTGAGAAGAGTGAGAAGGTCCTGCCTCAGGGGAATGCGCCAGGGAGGTGCTACTATCAGGAGCATCAGATCTGAGAACCAAGTGCAGTTGGGCCAGTACGGCGCAACGAACAGGACTTGCTGCTCATCCTCCCTGACTTTGCACAGAGTCTGTACAATGAGGCTCACAGGAGGAAACACATACTTGCGTACCCCCGAGGCCAGCTGTGTGCCAAGGCATCCATGATGAGGGGGGCCTCGGATAGGGAGTACCACAGGGGGCAGTGAGAGGAGTCTTGGGAGGTCTATCTGTGCCTCCCTGAATCTCTCCCAAATCAGCTGGACTACGTGAGGGTGGAGTCTCCAATCCCTGCGGAGCATTACCGGCTGTGAGAGCATGTCCGCTGCACAGTTGAGGGCACCCGGAAAGTGAGTGGCTCGCAGAGACTTCAAGGTCTGCTGACTCCAAAGGAGGAGGCAGCGGGCAGGTTTCGACATGCGACGCTAGCGTACACCACCTTGGTGGTTTATGTAACCTATGGTCACTGTGTTTTCGGTTCGGACCAACACATGCTTACACTGAATCAACAGCCAGAGTCTCCTCAGGGCCAGCGATACTGCCAGCAATTCTAAGCAGATGATGTGCCATTGGAGTCGGGCCCCCGTCCAGAGCCCCGACACTGCCTGCCCATTGCACATGGCGCCCCAGCCCGAGTTCGGGCGTCTGTTGTGACCACGATGAGCCTTGAGACCTGCTCTAGGGGAACACCTGCCTGTAGAAATGCCAGGGCCGACCAAGGGCTGAAAGTCTGATGGCACTGTGGCGTGATGTTCACACACCGGGTGCCGTGGTGCCATGCCCACCTCGGTACTCAAGTCTGTAGCCAGTGCTGAAGCAGTCTCATATGCATCAACCCGAGGGGGAGAACCGCCGCCGAGGATGCCATATGCCCCAGGAGCCTCCTAAATTGTTTCACTGGTTCCGCTACCTTCTGCCTGAAGGTCTTCAGGCAGGTCAGCAGGGAAGATAATAAAACTATTAAAAAAAGCTAATTTCATGACCCCTTTAATATTAGCACTTACAGGAGGAGTGACTGCTGGTAAAACTCTTCCGACCCTCAGACACTAGGTCTGGCTCTCCAGTGCACAACATCTTAATGTTCAACTGACCATCAGGGAAACAGCGGTGAAAATAGTCTGGCCTCGGCCTGAAATCAATATCAAGAAAATGTCAGTCACAGATGAAAACCAATGGCAAGAACATGAGTAAAATACATCACAGCACAAACTTATTACAGTATATACATCCTAATCTTTACATATGAATACTAACAGAGGGAAAAACAGAGCCACAGCAATGTGTTTAGGTCACACCAGTGCTAGAGGGAAAAATACCACTATATATACAGTAAGTGAAAAAAATGGCTGTTGTAAAATCCGCTGTTTATTGTTTCTTTTAATGTGATATATTTAATATACACTATATTGCCAAAAGTATTTGCTCACCTATCCAAATAATTGAATTCAGGTGTTCCAATCACTTCCATGGCCACATGTGTATAAAATGAAGCACCTAGGCATGCAGACTGCTTCTACAAACATTTGTGAAAGAATGGGCCGCTCTCAGGAGCTCAGTGAATTCCAGCGTGGTACTGTGATAGGATGCCACCTGTGCAACAAGTCCAGTCGTGAAATTTCCTCGCTACTAAATATTCCAGTCAACTGTCAGTGGTATTATAACAAAGTGGAAGTGATTGGGAATGACAGCCACGTTAAATGACAGAGCGGGGTCAGCGGATGCTGAGGCACATAGTGGGCAGAGGTCGCCAACTTTCTATAGAGTCAATCACTACAGACCTCCAAAGTTCATGTGGCCTTCAGATTAGCTCAAGAACAGTGCGTAGAGAGCTTCATGGAATGGGTTTCCATGGCCGAGCAGCTGCATCCAAGCCATACATCACCAAGTGCAATGCAAAGCGTCGGATAAAGTGGTGTAAAGCACGCCACCACTGGACTCTAGAGCAGTGGAGACGCGTTCTCTGGAGTGACGAATCACGCTTCTCCATCTGGCAATCTGATGGACGAGTCTGGGTTTGGCGGTTGCCAGGAGAACATTACTTGTCTGACTGCATTGTGCCAACTGTGAAGTTTGGTGGAGGGGGGATTATGGTGTGGGGTTGTTTTTCAGGAGCTGGGCTTGGCCCCTTAGTTCCAGTGAAAGGAACTCTGAATGCTTCAGCATACCAAGAGATTTTGGACAATTCCATGCTCCCAACTTTGTGGGAACAGTTTGGGGATGGCCCCTTCCTGTTCCAACATGACTGCGCACCAGTGCACAAATCAAGGTCCATAAAGACATGGATGAGCGAGTTTGGTGTGGAAGAACTTGACTGGCCTGCACAGAGTCCTGACCTCAACCCAATAGAGCACCTTTGGGATGAATTAGAGCAAAGACTGCGAGCCAGGCCTTCTCGTCCAACATCAGTGTCTGACCCCACAAATGCGCTTCTGGAAGAATGGTCAAAAATTCCCATAAACACACTCCTAAACCTTGTGGAAAGCCTTCCCAGAAGAGTTGAAGCTGTTATAGCTGCAAAGGGTGGGCCGACGTCATTGGGTCTAAAGGCAGATGAGCGAGTACTTTTGGCAATATAGTGTACATAATATTCTAGTGATAGGTTTTGTGCCTCTAAAGACACAGTAGTGATCTGTGTGTAGCTGTCAGATATCTGTAATCAATGTCTCTGAGGGGAGAGTTGTTTTACAACTCCAAAACAGCCATTACTGAACATCAAAATCTACTGTGATGATAGACAGTAGAGAGCTGTATAATCTAACATTAAGACCTAACAATTATGTAAAATGTATTCTAGCAGAAAATGTATTGTGTTATGATATCTTGTACATTACATTATTACACCTACATTTGTGTTTGATGTTAATTTGTTCCCTGTCTGTCACTCACTCAATGTTGTGTCGATGTAGTGACACTAGGGGTTTGATCTTGAGAGCCCCAATCACCTTTGCTTAAAATAGGAAAGGCCAATGAGAACTGGCGAGTGGAATTTGCATGCCACTCTCTGCCCCCGGACATACGGAACTAAAAGGAGATGGCATGCACCACTCACTCAGAAATTTTCTTTGGAGCCGAATGCATGCTTGTGTTTGTCCTCTCACCTTTCGCTTACGCTGCTGGATTTTACGGCGCATATTTTGCTTCCCCTGGGTGCTTCGGCGGCTGAGTCCGCGGGTGCTAAAAGAGTATATTCAAAAGAAAATATTTCCTTCTAAAAGAGCTCGCACAAGAATGCTTGGCATCTTTTTAAAGATGTCCTTCCGCGTTTGCGATACAGGATGTGGCTGTTATCTCTCCCCTCCGGACAGCCATGAAATCTGTCTCGAGTGCTTGGGGCGCCAGCACGCCGAGGCAGCTTTCGAGGAAGGGTTATGTTCTCATTGCGAGAATATGCCCATCAGAACGTTGCGGTCATGGCTCACTTCCTTCTTCATGAAGCAAGAAGCCACCGTGGCTGCTCCCCAACCCGCTCCGTCCTGGGCTGATGCTCAGCTGGCCGGGTCGGCAAGCACTGCAAGCGATCTGGATGTGGATAGGGGAGAGTTTTCACCGGTTCAACCCCCGCGGACCTCCCATCCCCCTGCTCACTCGTTCTATCCGGAAGAGCTGTCGAGCGATACAGGTGGTCCGCCTCAGGGCGGATTTAATGTGTGGATCGTGGATCGCGGATCACGACGAGGATGAGCTTTCGGTCGCAGCATTGGAGGGTGGGCTTCTGCTATCGGAAGCGGAGCTCCCGACCACGGGCGGTAGAGCACAGGATGAGGCGGACGCTGAGATGGCAGCCATGCTTGCCCAGGCGGCTGCGAACATCGGGCTGAAGTGGAACCCTCCACCCTGCCCTGAGCATTTGCGGCTGAATGATTGGTTTCTGGGCTCTAAGCGTGACTCACGGCCGCGCCCCGCCCTGGTGCCTTTCTTCCCGGAAGTGCACTAAGAGCTAACAAAGTCGTGGAAGGCAGCTTTTTCTGCCCATACACGCTTCGCGGGCTCGTCCAGTCGTCCCCTAGGTGCCACTGGCACAGAGTCTGGAGGCCTGGTTAGTGCTCTCCAGGCCCTCGCTGTGGCTCATCAGGATGATTCGCCTCGGCTACGCTGTCCAGTTTGCAAGACGCCCGCCCATGTTCAGTGGCATCCTCTCCACTACGGTGCGGGGCGAGGGTGTCTCCGTCCTCTGGGCGGAGGATAGAGCCCGTCCCCGTAGCTGAGTTGCGCAAGGGCTTTTACAGCCCTTATTTTATCGTGCCCAAGAGAGGGGGAGGGTCACGCCCAATCTTGGATCTACATGCTTTGAACAAAGCCTTACACAGGCTTCCCTTCAAGATGTTAATGCAGAAGCGCATCCTGGCATCAATACGACATCAGGATTGGTTCGCGGTCATCGACCTAAAGGACGCATACTTTTACGTATCGATCCTTCCTCGACACAGACCCTTTCTTCGGTTTGCCTTCGAGGGACGAGCATACCAGTACAAGGTCCTCCCCTTCTGTCTATCCCTGTCCCCTCGCATCTTTACCAAGGTCGCAGAGGCTGCCCTGGCCCCGCTGAGGGAGAAGGGCATTCGCATTCTCAATTATCTCGACTGGCTGATCCTAGCTCACTCACAAGATCTATTGTGTGTGCACAGGGACCTTGTGCCTCAGCACCTCGACTGACTCGGGCTTCAGGTCAACTGGGAGAGGAGCAAGCTCTCCCCTGTTCAGAGCATCTCTTTTCTTGGTATGGAGTTGGACTCGGTCACTCTCAAGGCACGTCTTATGACCAAACGTGCTCAGTCAGAAAGAAGACCTTCAGGCAGAAGGTAGCGGTACCAGTGAAACGATTTCAGAGGCTACTGGGACATATGCCATCCTCGGTGGCAGTTCTCCCCCTCGGGTTGATGCATATGAGACCGCTTTAACACTGGCTACAGACTTGAGTCCCAAGGTGGGCATGGTGCCACACCTGGCATGTGACCATCAGGCCATAGTGCCATCAGACTTTCAGCCCTTGGTTGGACCTGGTGTTTCTATGGGTAGGTGTTTCCCTAGAGTAGGTCTCAAGGCACATCGTGGTCATGACAGACGCCTTGAACTCTGGCTGGGGCGCCGTGTGCAATGGGCAGGCAGTCTCGGGGCTCTGGACAGGGCCCCGACTCCTTTGGCAGAGCATCAATTGCTTAGAGTTTCTGGCGGTATTGCTGACCCTGCTGAGGCTTCGGCCATTGATTCAGGGCAAGCATGTGTTGGTCTGAACCGACAACACAGCGACTGTAGCGTACATAAACCGCCAAGGCGGTGTACGCTTGCATCGCATGTCGCAACTCACCCGCCGCCTCCTCCTCTGGAGACAGCAGACGTCGAAGTCGCTGTGAGGCACTCACCTTCTGGGCGTCCTCAACCATGCAGTGGATGCGCTCTCACTGCAGGTAATGCTCCGTGGGGAGTGGGGACTCCACCCACACATAGTCCAGCTGATTTGGGAGAGATTCAGGGAGACATAAGTAGACCTGTTCACCTCCCAAATGTTCTCTCACTGCCCCCTTTGGTACTCCCTGTCTCGGGGGCCGCGCAAGTATACGTCTCCTCCAGTGAGCCTCATTGCACAGACTCTGTGCAGAGTCAGGGAGGACGAGCAGCAAGTCCTGTTTGTTGCGCCGTACTGGCCCAACCATACTTGGTTCTCGGATCTGATGCTCCTGGTAGCAGCACCTCCCTGGCACATTCCCCTGAGGCAGGACCTTCTCACTCAGGGGCAGGGCACACTCCAGCACTCGCGGCCGGACCTCTGGAATCTCCACGTCTGGCTCCTGGACGGGATGTGGAAGACCTAGCGGGTCTTCCGCCAGCGGTGGTAAGCATGATCACTGAGGCCAGAGCCGCCCTCTTCGAGGCAGCTGTATGCCTTGATGTGGCGTCTCTTCACAAACTGGTGTTTTTCCCATGGGGAAGACCCACAGAGATGCGCCATCGGGTCTGTGCTGTCTTTCCTTCAGGATGGGCTGGAGAGATGGCTGTCTCCCTCTACCCTGAAAGTGTACATGGCTGCCATAGCAGCTTATCACGACACACTGGACGGGAGGCCCTCACGACAGTGTGACCTGATCAACAGGTTCCTCAAGGGCACGAGGAGGTTGAATCCTCCTAAACCGCACATGATTCCCTCTTGGGATCTCTCTGTGGTCCTACCTGCCCTACAGAAAGCCCCTTTGGAGCCCTTGGAGCAGGCCGAGCTCAGCACTTTGTCTCTGAAGATGGCCCTCCTGGTGGCGCTCACTTCCGTCAAGAGGGTGGGGGACCTGGAGGCACTCTCTGTTACCAGCGAATGCCTGGAGTTCAGGCCGGCACACTCTCACGTGATCTTGAGACACCGGCCTGGTTACGTGCCCAAAGTTTCCACCACTCCTTTTCAGGACCAGGTGGTGAACCTGCAAGCGCTCCCTTCAGAGGAGGAAGAACCGGCCTTGTCATTGCTGTGTCCAGTTCGAGCCCTGCGAATCTATCTGGACCGCACGCAGAGCTTTAGATGCTCGGAGCAGCTCTTTGTCTGTTTTGGAGGACAGCAGAAGGGGAAAGCTGTCTCCAAGCAGAGGCTGGCCCATTGGATTGTGGATGCCATTTCTCTTGTATCCCAATCTCAGGACTTGCCGTGCCCCTTGGGAGTCCAGGCGCACTCCACTAGAGGTGTTGCGTCCTCCTGGGCACTGGAAAGGGGGGGCCTCTCTAGCAGACATATGCAGAGCTGTGGGTTGGGCTACACCCAATAACTTTGTGAGGTTTTATAACCTACGCATAGACACGGTTTCGACCTGAGTGTTACGCGGTAACAGCAGGTAGACCGGGTGGCCGGTTGGGTGTACTGCTTGCATTGTGCTTTTCCCCTTTTTTCAAAGGTGATAATGTGTGCCTTTTTGTCCACAACAGTTCCCCATATCCGGTGAACCCCAGACACCTCTTTAATTCTTAAGCACTGTTCGGTGACGAACTCGGCAGAGGAGTAACGACACCAGGCCCAGTACTCATGGTATGCCCCTTTTCAGGTGAGCTCGTATGATCAGGCTTAGTGCTCCATGCCCCTTGGTAATCCCATATGATGAGTTTCCACTGTTCGGTTTCCCTTTAGGTGAACCCTGTGTTTCCCCTCACCAGAGCTTTCTCTGCCTTGGCCACTGTGGTTGCATACCCTCTCTGAAGATAGGGTCCTCCGGTGGTATCATTCCATATGTGAACTTCCCCGTTGGTAAGTCCATGTGAGGTATTCTCCACATGTTAACCTCCCCCCGGTAGGATGTGATCTCCGTAGTGCTCTCCTTCCTGGAGAGGGAAGAGCACTTCCCAGCGCTATTCTAGAAAGTGCTCGGAGGGAAATTGCTTAACAGCAAATCAGGAAAGGCACTGCCGGTAGCCTACTTGGGTAAGTGCCTCCTCCCCCCCTTAACGGGACTAGGGATTCACCTTACCTAACTCGCTGGAAGGTCACGACGCAGCAGCTTGCCCGTGTCCACTCTTCCGTACGTCGTGACACGGTTCAGCGCCTGCAGTGTTTCCTATAGGAACTCCTAGTGTCACTACATCGACACAACGTCGAGTGAGTGACAGACAGGGAACGTCTTGGTTACTGATGTAACCTCTGTTCCCTGATGGAGGGAACGAGACGTTGTATCCCTCCTGCCGCGGCACTGAACCGGCCACTGACATGGCTGGGACTCTCTGTCGGCTCCTCAGCATAAATCTGAATGAGTGGAGCACACCATCTCCTTTTATACCCGTATGTCCGGGGGCGGAGAGTGGCATGCAAATTCCACTCGCCAGTTCTCATTGGCCTTTTCTATTTTAAGCAAAGGTGATTGGGGCTCTCAAGATCGAACCCCTAGTGTCACTACATTGACACGATGTCTCATTCCCTCCATTAGGGAACAGAGGTTACATGAGTAACCAAGACGTTTTTATTAATAACAGCCATAATTGTTCTGATTAATAAATTATTTAAATTACATTCATTCAGTTGTCAAAATATGGGCTTTGTGTTTATATAAGGTTAGAAATGACCATAAAAATCAATTCCAGGGGGCAGTTCCACTGGTGTCCTGAAAGTTGTGATCTCATTGCCTGTACTATGCAGACAAATCAAATTCAAAGACAAATTATGCTGAAAATCTAAGACTTTTAACAAATGTGCTGAAAATCAATGGCCTTTTCACAATGTGGTAAAAATAGTGATCACCTAGTGATTGTATTCTAGTATAATGAAAGTTTATTAAATGAAGGCCAAACTGTGTTTCAAGTCATAATTTCTCATGTCCTCTTGTTCCCTGAAAATAATGCTAATCCAAAAAAGCTTTTTTTTTTTTTTTTTTTTTTTTTTTTGTACGTGCCACAAAGGTTATCATAGTCGCTCTTGACAGAATGAGTAAAATGGGTCTGATGTGAACATACTATTTTTTAAGGTCAAAAATCAAGCAGTGGTTATTAAAAGCAGTCAATAGAAGGCACTTGTACAAGTAGGCTATAAATCCAAGTCTAATAGAATGAACATTACTATAAGTACATTTTTGCAAACTGACTTTTACGTGCCGAATTCTACGTTTTGTTGCAGTTTCCTGGTGAAATTAACACTAGAGGAGCTACAACAACTGTGCGTTTCATTCACTCTCACACAAATCACAACTACAATGGCTGAATATGACTTTATAAACTATGACTCACACACTGCTATCTTATGATATCGAAACACGATCGGTTAGGTTTAGGTGTTGGTTAAGGGTAAGCATGTATTGTGTCTACCTCATTTGATTTTAGAACACTATTGGTTAGGTTAAGGTTAAAGTTTTAGACTAGGAAGGTATTTTTTACTCATTAAAACCTCCCATCTAATATTCACCTTAAAAACCTCATCTGATTACGACACCATTTCACTTGCTTTTGAAGTTGAGAACCGCAGCCAAACGTGTAACAAGGCATGCAATTTCGCTTTGCAAAAATGTTGCCACAGTCACATATTGTTCATGAGACCAGGCTGAATAAATGTGGTGTTTAACCTTCACAAAATGTTATTTTTAAAACTTACTTTAATTTAGTCAAACTAAATATCATATGAGCTTTAAAAAAAGAAATAAAGAAATGTATTTTATATGAAGTTTTTGGTTTTTGTGACCCCTAACAATGAACATGAAATGATCATAAAAATTAAATAGACAAGATATATGAAAAAAATAAATAAACTGGTAAATGCAAATGTCCACTATATTTAAGCAAAATGTTCATTTGATCACTTTTTGACATCCAAATGATATAACTTCATGGGTGTCACAATTTTAAGTAATGTTAAAAAAAATGGTGATTAAATTTTCTTTTTTACATTTTTTGAAATGGAAAATCGTGCGGTAACAGAGTTGTATCCAAAAAGTGGGACACTAATAAACAATACATTTTTGGTAATTAAAATTAGTTAGTAGGCCTAATTACAATTAATTAAAAATCAATTCAACAAAGTATGTCACAATTAGGACATTGTTGTGTGATTTAATTGATGGACACAGTCAAGATCATCAAGAAGTGCTGGGTGTAATTTGATTAAAAAAGTAAATAGTTACTGTAATTTAGTAGTGTAACACATTACATTTTACATTTGTGTAATCAGATTACAATTACTGACTTTTAATTAAGCTATTTTCTTTTAAGTACATTACTTTTTTGAGTAACTTACCCAACACTTGGACTCAAGACCTCTGGCAGATGGGGGAGTGTTTGAAATTAGTTTAAAACAATAAATATTTTTGCAATTTTTTGCCACTAGTGGAACAAAATGTCACACTTCACCTTTAATCTAAGTAAAATCAGATGAGAATTTCACAGTCGCTGTGGAAGGAAACTATACCTAGTAAAAGGGGGGTTTTGGGGGGGGGGGATTTTTCCCCTTTTTCTCCCAATTTGGAATGCCCAATTCCCAATGTGCTCTAAGTCCTCGTGGTCGCATAGTGATTCACCTCAGTCCGGGTGGCAGAGGATGAATCCCAGTTGCCTCTGCGTCTGAGACAGTCAACCCGTGCATCTTATCACATGGCTTGTTGAGCACTTTGCCACGGAGACATAGCGCGTGTGGAGGCTTCACGCCATCCACCGTGGCAACCACGCTCAATTCACCATGCACCCCACCGAGAACAAACCACATTATAGCGACCACGAGGAGGTTACCCCACGTGACTCTAACCTACCTAGCAACCGGGCCAATTTGGTTGCTTAGGAGACCTGGCTGGAGTCACTCAACACGCCCTGGGATTCAAACTAGCGAACTAACAAACTCCAGGGGTGGTAGCCAGCATATTTTACCACTGAGCTACCCAGGACCCTTAGTAAAGGGTTTTAAATTAATAACTTCTGGAGGAAATGGAAGCCATGAGGAAATCATATTTGTACATTACCTTCCAACTATCAACTTGATGGTATTTGTGAAGACACCGTTCAAAGCTAGTGCAAGAGATACCGCTGTAGAACAAAGAAAACATGAGACAGACAGATTAATAGTGTCAGTGCTTTTGTTTACCAACAATCATGCCATGGTCCAAATCACTGAGTTCAAATTTTTTCCGCATTCTGATGGTTGATGTGAACATTAACTGAAGCTCCTGATCCGTATCTGCCTGATTTTATGCACTGCACTGCTGCCACACGATTGGCCGATTAGATAATCACATGGATGATTGTTGGTGCCAGACGGGCTGGTTTGAGTATTTCTGTAATTTCTGATCTCTTGGGATTTTCACACACAACAGTCTCTAGAATTTACTCCTAATGGTGCTAAAAACACAAAACAACCAGTGAGGGGCAGTTCTGCATATGGAAATGCATTGTTTATGGGAGGGGTCAACACAGAATGGCCAGACTGTTTTGAACTGACAAAGTCTACTGTAACTCAGATAACCACTCTGTACAATTGTGGTGTGAAGAATATAATCTCAGAATGCTATTCTGAGATGCGGGTTGGCGCTGTTTTGGCGGCACGAGGGGGACCTACACAATATTAGGCAGGTGGCACTAATAGCACTGAACTGGTAAGCACAAAGTTGTTGGTTCAATCCCCACAGCCACCACCATTGTGTCCTTGAGCAAGGCACTTAACTCCAGGTTGCTCCAGGGGGATTGTCCCTGTAATAAGGGCACTGTAAATTGCTTTGGATAAAAGCATCTGCCAAATGCATAAATGTAAATGTTGTGGCTGATCGGTGTATATATATATATATTGTAGTCTTCAGTTAAAAGAGGATATGAAATGTTTTTTAATTTGACAACTAAAGGTTTACATAGTGATAAATGACAAATAGTGTGAGATAAACAAATGTGTACAAAGTATAGCCTCCATTGTCAAAAAACCCTCCAAAAAAACAGTATTCAGTACTGTATGCCTAGCAAACGCAAATGAACCAATAATTTTCTGCACTTTAATACAAGTTATTACACAAAATAAAACATGAATGAACATCGGAGGGCATGTTGAAAGGTACAGTACTGTCTAAATTAATGTATTGTCTCTCGTGTAATCAACCAATCTATGTTTCATCCGCGGGAAGACATCAATAAAACAGCTTGTAAACAATCTGTCACATAACTTTACATTTACCTCAAGAATGTTAGCTTGCTAGTTTGCTTGAAAAACTCTATAGAGGAGCATAATGCAAAAATTATATATACATTATTAATATATTCAGAATAATGTATATATACATCATGCCATCAAAACAGCGACAAGCCGCATCTCAGAATAGCATTCTGAGATCCTATTCTTCTCACCACAATTCTACAGAATGGTTATTTGAGATACCATAGACTTTGTCAGTTCAAACCAGTCTGGCCATTCTCTGTTGACCTCTCTCATCAACAAGGCATTTCCGTCCACAGATCTGCCCCTCACTGGATGTTTTTTTGTTTTTGGCACCATTCTGATGAAATTCTAGAGACTTTTGTGCGTGAAAATCCCAGGAGATCAGCAGTTACAAAAATACTTAAACAAGCCCATCAAACATACACATTTCTCACAACATGCTGAATATTTGGGACCACCAGTCTAACTCAATCGGACTAGAATCATGACTGATTATGACAACCTCTGTTTTATCAATATTTAACTGAAGAAAATTACATGCCATGAATTTTTTTAAATATCTGCTATACATGCTTAAAGAACATTTAAATTAGTCAGATCATTGGGATTCAATGAGAAATACAATTGCAGGTTATCTGCATAGCAATGGAAATTAATGTTGTATTTTCTAATCACAGAACCAAGTGGTAACATAACTATACACTGGTGAGCCAAAACATTATGACCACTCACTGGTGAAGCGAATTACATTGAGCATATCCTAACAAGGCAACATGTCAAGGTCTCAGTAGATTAGATGGTAAGCGAACAATCAGTTCTTGTAGTCAACATGCTGAATGCAGAAGAAATGGGCAGTAGTAAAGACCTAAGCGACTTTGACAAGGGCCAAATTGTTATGGCCAGACGGACTGGGTCAGAGCATCTGTGAATCGGCAAGGCTTGTGGGGTGCTCCCGGTCAGCAGTAGTGAGTACCTACCAACAGTGGTCAGAGGAGAGACAAACCACACCCAAGGCTCATCGATGTGCGAGGGCAACGAAGGCTATCCCGCCTGGTCCGAACCGACAAAAGGTCTACTGTGGCACAAGTTACAGAAAATTTTAATGATGGTTATGGGAGGAATGTGTCATGCAGACCGCTCAGAGTGCCCATGATGACCCCTGTCCACCATCGAAAGTGCCTACAATGGGCATGTGAGCACCGGAATTGGACCTTGGAGCAGTGTAAGAAGGTCACCCGGTCCGATCAGTCCCGTTTTATTTTACATTACGTGGACGGCTACATTACCGGAAGTCAACCTTTATTTATAGAGCACATTTAAAAACAACAGAAGTTGACCCAAAGTGCTTTACAAATCAATCAAAAAATAAATAATAATAATAAATAAATAGATACAATTAAAAACTGCATCAAGTATTTACCTAATTTAACCTATTAAAAAGTCCTATTCAAATGCCAAAGAATATAAATATGTTTTCATAGAGGATTTAAAAATGGCTATTGAAGAAGCTCACCTCACATGGTAAGGGAGACTATTCCAGAGTTTAGGACCTACCACAGAGAAGGCACGGTCACCCTTAGATCTATAGCAACAACGAGGAACCCTCAAAAGAAGTTGATGAGAAGAACTGAGTGCTCTGGTGGGGAAGTAAGGGACGAGAAGATCACAAATGTATCTGGGCACGAGACCAGATAGTGCCTTGTAAACATTAAGCAGCATTTTAAAATTGGCCCAGAATTTAACGGGAAGCCAGTGTAGAGATGCTAATACAGGGGTAATGGGATCCCTCTTTCTTGACACTGTCAAAAGTCTAGCTGCTGCATTTTGAACCAGCTGTAGGCGGGATAACGCAGTTTGAGGGAGGCCAATGTACAATGTGTTACAAAAGTCTAACCTTGTTGAAATTAGTGAGTGGATTACAATTTCCAGGTCTTTGCTGGAAAGAAAATGTTTGACTTTAGCAATAAATGGAAAAGCTACCCTTGAAAATGGCACTAATTTTTTTATTAAAAAGTAATGATGACTCTAAAATTACTCCAAGACTTCTTACATGATCTTGTACATTCGACGACAGAGGATCTAACTGGGTGGCCAGGCTAGGTAAGGAGGACATGGGGGACCTAAAATCAGAACTTCAGGTTTGCTTTCATTTAATTTAAAAAAAACATTTGATAGCCCATGTTTAATATCTTCAAAGTAATTTAGGATGTTATCAAATGAACACTTCTTGTCTAAGCTGGTAAGTAAAATAGGGAATCGTCAGCATAACAGTGATTGGATACGCTGTACTTCTGGAAAATAGAGCTCAGATGAAGCATATACAAGGAAAATAATAAGGGTCTTAAAATTGACCCTTGAGGGATGCCACATGATAAATTAGCTGATGTGGAAGAGAAATTACTTACATTTACAGAAAACGTCCTATCTTTTAGATAGGAAGCAAACCACTGGAGGGCCATACACTGGATGCCAACCCTACACTCGATGATATGGTCGATAGTATCGAACATGGCACTAAGATCTAATAAGACTAAGACAACATGTAAGCCTGAATCCATGGAGAAAAAAATATCATTAGTAACCTTGAGCAATGCAGATTCAGTGCTGTGCAAGGGCCTGAAGCCAGACTGAAATGTGTCTAAAATGTCAAATGTATTTAGGAGTAAAGCTGCAAATAGACAGCTCTCTCCAAGATCTTGGAAATAAAAGACAATTTAGAGATTGGCCTATAATTACTGTGTATTGCTGGATCCAAGAAGCTTTATTAACAAATGATGTAGAATTGCATGCTTAAAACTGCTTGGAACAACTCCATTAGCTAAGGAGCTGTTAACTATCGCTGTCACACTGGAACTAATAGTTGTTAAAATGTCTTTAAAAAGGCACTGAGATAGAATATCCAGCTTGTAACTGGAACACTTCATCTTGGAGACTACATCTGCTAACTGTACTGACGAAACTGGTTCAAAGTGATTCAGGGAGCTGGATGGGGAATATATTAGTAGTTGATGAAATTGTGAAGGTACCTTTAATATGCTTGATTTTGTAAGTAAAAAAGTTTAAAAACTCATCACAGATCTCTTGAGTAGCATCCAAAAAAGCATCTCCCATAGGGTTTAAGACAGAATGGATTGTATTAAACAATACTTTTGGTCGATTTGCATTATCAGAGATCACTTCAGGGAAAAACTTGTTAAAGACACCTTTAAGATAACAAAATAGACATGAAGCTTGTTTCTTTTCCACTTGCGCTCTGCTTTTCTTGCTCCGCTTACCTGGGGAAGTGATGGCACCAGGATGCATTGTGGGAAGATGGCAAGCCGGTGGAGAAAGTGTGACGCTCTGGGCAATGTTCTGCTGGGAAACCCTGGGTCCGGCCAGTCATGTGTACATCAATTTGACATGTGTCACCTACCAAAACATCATTGCAGACCAGGTACACCCCTTCATGGCAATAGAATTCCCTGATGGCAGTGGCCTTTTTCAGCAGGATAATGCACCCTGCCACACTGCACACATTGTTCGAGAATGGTTTGAGGAACACGATGAAGAGTTCAAGGTGTTGCCCTGGCCTCCAAATTCCCCAGATCTCAATCTGATTGAGCATCTGTGGGATATGCTGGACCAGCAAGTCCAATCCACGGCTGCTCCACCTCGCAATTTACAGGATATGAAGGATCTGCTGCTAATGTCTTGGTGCCAGATACCACAGGACACCTTCAGGGAACCAACAGCATATTAGGCAGGTGGTCATAATGTTTTGGCTTATCAGTGTACACAGGACTTGAAGGATTTGCTGCTAATGTCTTGGTGCCAGATACCACAAGACACCTTTAGGGAACCAACAGCATATTATGCAGGTGGTCATAAAGTTTTGGCTCATCAATGTACACAAAAAATGGTACAATTCTCATGTGCATATATACATATAGTATATATAGATATGACTTTACTGAATAAAAACACATTTCACCACAGAAATAATAACAATTGATATTGATCTGACTTAATAACAGCTGTTTCTGATTGTAAAAGTTACAACATTAAAAACAAATACAAAGATTTATTTGTGTACCAGTATTTCTTGATTTTTATTTGCATATCCCCACCCACCAGTTTAGAACCACTACACCACCATATAGATGACCACAAAAACAACAGACATGAATTAAAGGCCACAGAACTCCCAAGGCCTTCATCATCACCTATTGTAAAACTACACACTGAAGCACTTTTTTGCTTTTAATGTATTTTCATTGTTTGTTTGTTTTTCTTAATGATAATAAAATGTTTTTAAATGTATTATCTGAGTTTTTAAACTAATGTATTTAAATGATTTAAAGTTGTTTATGTAAAGTCATGTCCTTTAAAGTTTCAGCTGAGCTGTGTTTAGGGGAGTGACCACAGGCTGTTACACCTGAATATTTCATTATGTAAGCCCAGGCAAGGTATGGTGGCGCATGTGGAGTGTAAATAGTTGTTTTTGGTATTGATAAGGTTTGTAGTTGTGTTTACAGTTCTGTTTAGTGTTGCCCATGCTGTTTTGTGTAAACTTATAGTGTTTTATTTGACATTACCATCATGTAGATTCATGTTCCTTATAACTAAGATTATAACTAAGCTGTGCTATTTGTTTGTTATAGTACACATGTGATAAGTATAGCACAGTATATGCTGCATGTGCAGTAAATTGCTAGACAAAGTGCTAAAGATGGAGAAACTTGAGTTAACCAAACAGTAATGAGGCTCAATTTATATCTTTTGATTAAGTACAATGAACATGTTTTAATAAATAAAAATGTTTTCAAGGTTTGTAAATTCAAAAAGCCATTTTTTCATTGCAGTAGTCTTCTGAGGTACAGTAAATGATAAAAAATCCTGTTCATCATCATTAGCCCTCTTTAAAGAACTTTAATTAGTTCCATATCTGCTTATGAACTCATGAACAATTATCATGTTGGCACCGCGGATGGCCGCCTCGGTGTGGAGTGCTCCTATTGTTTTGTTGTTTTTGCTGGACATTTTAGTTGGAGGAGCGGCTGTGTTGTTCAAGAGACGCAGGCAAGGGAGACGAGCAGGAGCGCTGGTCAAGCTCCGTCGGCGCGGCTTTCGAACAGCGCTACCAAGTATTCTTCTTGCGAATCTCCACTCTCTTCCTAACAAAACAGACAAACTACATCTCCTCACCCGCACAAACAAGGACTTTCAACCTCTGCTGCCTTGTGCTTCATAGAAACCTGGCTGAGTAAAGTCATTCCGGACAGTGCGTTACATCTGCCAGGCTTTCAGCTGTTCAGAGCGGATCGCATCGCGGAGTTAACGGGGAAAATGAGAGGCAGTGGAACATGCTTTTACATCAGTGAATGTTGGTGTACAGATGTAACAACGTTAAAGAAGATGGTCTGTACTAATTTGGAAGCTTTAACATTACCACAGCACCACATTAAAGCGCCAACTATATGATTTCTTTTTCTCTGTATATGGCAACATCTCTAAGTTCACCAAGGTGTGATCAATCCACAACAGATGAAATGAGGGACTTAGATATGGTATATATATAAAAAATAAAATCTATTCTTGAGTAAATCTTATGAACTGATGAAAAAAATGTATAGTCCCTACCAGCTGGGTTCGAAAGTCTCCAAATATCTGTATGACCAAGATTTTTACACATCCTGTGAAGTGTCAGTGTTGCTCAAGGGGGTTTACACACTTTTGCTTCCCTATGATCAAGGACTGAGTCCATCAAAAGATTAAAGTTTCCTCCCAATATTATGTCATGAGGGGTGCCAGCAGATTGCAACATCACATCAAGATCTATAAAAAAGCCCTGATCATCAGCTTTAGGTGCGTAAATATTAGCCAAAATCAACATTTGCCCCTGAATTTCTCCTAAAACAACAATGACTCTTCCTAATTTATCTTTACTCTGTTTGAGGAATTTGAATTGTAGATGCTTATTTATCATTGTAATGACTCCCCTGCTCTTACTTGAACCAGCACTAAAGAAAACATGTCCACCCCATATCTTCCCAAATTTTCAGAACTCAAAGAGTCCATGTATGCCTACGAGAACCCCCATGACAACACTGCCATCGGATTATTCAAGTCCGGTGTTTCTGCACAAATTTTATGAGGCAAAATTACATAACAGAAAATACTTTGTAAAACAGACCCCAGCCAACAGGCAGAATAACAGAAAAAACATGTAGATTAATTCACAGAACTGTCTCGAAGGTGTGTTCCTCCACAAAACAAACTCCAGCTGATATAAAGCCGTTCAGTTTCCTCGGAAAGACAAACAATTGTTCAGTGAGCCGGCTGTTATGAGTGCAGCAGATGATGTAATCATTCTACTGTCCCTTAAAAATACTCCACAAAAACAAACTCCAGCCAACAGGAGGCATAAGCACAAAGAACGAACAGATTTATCCACAACTGTCCCGAAGTAGTGTAATGCCACAAAACAAGCTCCAGCTGCTAGGCGGAGCCAGCACGAAAAACAAAACCGGCATCCCGGTTCCTCAGATGATCAAGAGCCAAACTAACTCGGAGGCCAGATGATTTCAGAAATTTGGCCAGAATCGATGGCTGGACCCTCAGCAGATCTGCGAGCCGGGATTCTGTGAGCTCGCTCGATTACCAGTTTATGGCCTGTTATGTCGAGCAGACTCGGGAAGAGCTCCTCCAGGAATTTCACCATATCTCTGCCCTCTTCATGCTCAGGAATTCCAACAGTTCGTATGTTATTCCTTCAGCTCATATTTTCGAAATATTCCAGTTTTTCCTAAATTAATTCCAAATCTGTTTTGGACGCGGGCGGATTAGCGGATAATTCCCTTTCCGATGACTCAAGATAATCGATTCGTCTTTCAACTTCTGTCACTCTTGTAAACAACTCAGAGAATTTTGTTTCCATCACCATAATCGATCGAAGTATTACAGCAAGATCCTCCAAGTCAGCAACAACCTTTGTCAGCATTACCGAGATGTTGGACAGTTGACGCTGAATTTCTTCTCTCGACGTGCCGTCCAAATCGAGTCCCCAGCTCGCAGGGCCGCCAGAGGCCTCAGCTTGAACACGTCAGTGTCTTTTAATGTCTCCAGAGTCTGAAGATATTTACTTCTTTGCCATGTTACCTCAAAGAGCAAGTATGTAACTGGGTGTATCGAATCTCACTGAATTATAACATGAAAATAATTAAAAAACTAGCAAAGTTCGTAGAGCTCGTGTCTCACACGTCTGCTTCTCACATGGCGTCACGTGAACTCCGGAAGCGCTCTTTATTAACTGTAAGCCTTTCTACTTGTCACGGGAGTTTTCCTCATTTATTCTGGTGAGTGTTTACATCGCGCCAAACACGTGTTTGAATGCCGCGCTGCAACAGCTGGCTGATCAAATCACAGACATGGAACAACAATACCCGGACTCAGTTATTATTATTCTTGGGGATTTTAACAAAGCAAACCTCACATGTGAACTGCCCAAATACAGACAGCACATTACATGCCCCACCAGAGACAGAAATTACTGGATCACTGCTTCACAACAATAAAGGATGCATATCGCTCTGTCCCTAGAGCAGCTTTGAGACTCTCTGATCACTGTCTGATTCATCTTCTTCCAAACTACAGACAGAAACTAAAATCTGCTAAGCCTGTAGTAAGAACTGCAAAGAGATGGACCAATGAAGCAGAGCTGGAACTACAAGCCTGCTTTGACTGCACTGATTGGAGTGTTTTTGAGGCTGCAGAAACCAATATGGATGAGCTCACAGATACTGTTACATATTATATCAGTTTCTGTGAGGATATGTGCATCCCTACTAGGACTTATTCAACGTTAAACAAAGACAAACCATGGTTTACAGCAGAACTCAACCAGCTTCGTCAGGCCAAAGAGGATGCTTACAAAGGTGGGGATAAAGTCTTGTACAATCAGGCCAGGAACACCCTGAATAAGGAAATCAGAGTGGCTAAAAGAAGATAATCTGAGAAGCTGAAAAACAAATTTTCAGCTAACAACCCTGCATCTGTGTGGAGTGGCATGAAACAACTTACGAATTACAGGACTCCTACCCCAACCCTGTGGTGGACCAACAACTGGCTGATGACCTGAATGTGTTCTACTGTAGATTAGAAAGGCCCAATCTCACACCGCACACCCGCGCTGACCTTCACTTCACACAAACACCAACACCTCCTGCAACCCCCCTCCTCCCCCCTCCTGCTACTCAACCTACACTTAAGATCTGTGAAGTTGATGTGTGCCATGTCTTTTGAAAACACAAGATAAGGAAAGCACAGGGCCCAGATGGCGTTTCACCTGCATGTCTTAGATCCTGTGCTAACCAACTGGCCCCCATCTTCACACTGATTTTCAATAGATCACTGGAGCAGTGTGAAGTTCCCTGCTGCTTCAAATGCTCAATCATCATTCCTGTCCCAAAGAAACCAAAAATCACAGGACTTAATGACTACAGGCCTGTCGCCCTGACGTCTGTGGTCATGAAGTCATTTGAGAGACTGGTGTTGGCCCACTTGAAGGACATCACTGGACCCTTTCTAGATCCCCTTCAATTTGCTTATCGAGCAAACAGGACTGTGGATGATGCAGTTAACATGGGATTGCATCATATCCTGCAACATCTGGACAGACCAGGGACATATGCAAGGATTCTTTTTGTGGACTTCAGTTCGGCTTTCAACACCATCATCCCAGCTATTCTCCGGACTAAATTACACCAACTCTCTGTTCCCACATCTATCTGTCTGTGGATTACCGGCTTTCTGATAGACAGGCAGCAGCTTGTGAGACAGGGGAAATTCACTTCCAGCACCTGTACAATCAGGACTGGTGCCCCCCAGGGATGTGTGCTCTCCCCACTACTCTTATCCCTCTACACCAACGACTGCATCGCCAAGGACCCCTCTGTCAAGCTCCTGAAGTTTGCAGATGACACCACTGTCATCAGACTCATCCGAGATGACGATGAGTCTGCATACAGAAGGGAGGATAAAACAGCTGTCTGTCTGTTGCAGTCAATACAACCTTGAGCTGAACACGCTCAAAATGGTGGAGATGATTGTGGACTTTAGGAGGAACACCCCAACACTGTCCCCACTCACCATTCTAAACAGCACTGTGGCAGCAGTGGAGTCATTCAGGTTCCTGGGCACTACCATATCACAGGACCTGAAGTGGGAGACCCACATTGACTCCATTGCAAAAAAGGCCCAGCAGAGGTTGTACTTCTTTCGCCAGCTGAGGAAGTTCAACCTGCCACAGGTGCTGCTGATACAGTTCTACTCAGCAGTCATTGAGTCTGTCCTCTGCACTTCTATAACTGTCTGGTTTGGTTCAGCTAAGAAATATGATATCAGAAGACTACAAAGGACAGTTTGGACTGCTGAGAGGATTATTGGTTGCCCCCTGCCCTCTCTTCAAGAACTATACACTTCCAGAGTGAAGAAAAAGGCTGGAAAAATCACTCTGGACCCCACTCACCCTGCCCACTATCTTTTTGAACTGTTGCCTTATGGCCGACGATTCAGAGCTCTGAGCACCAGAACCGTCAGGCACAGGAACAGTTTTTCCCCCCAGGCTATTCATCTCATGAACAGTTAAAACTGCCCCATTGAGCAATAATTAATGTGCAATACACAGCTTAGTCATTTATTTCATCCAACACAGATGGCACCGAGTGTGGCTGCTGTGTTGTGAGCTCCGACACAACATGGTAGTGTTTTGTTTTGTTTTGTTTACAATTCTTATGTTTTTTGTCTTGGATGTTGTCTGCCTTATTGTCTATGACAGACAAACACTTTTGGACATTGGTTCAGCAATTACACACCATAAACCGGACTTCAAATTCCTCAATGCCGACCTGCTGTTTACAAACATGCAAGCAGAGCCCTTTGTCTGGGCAGCCTGGCTGCGGAAACGCAGGAGGAAAAGGGGAAACAGAGCAGGCGTTCTCATCAGAGTATGACGCCTCGCAAATTGACCCCTGCTACCCAGTATTCTACTGGCAAATGTTCAGTTTCTGGATAACAAGCTCTGCGAGCTGAAAGTGCGGATCTCCTTCCAACGAGAGACGAGGGACTGCTGCATTATCTGCCTTACGGAAACTTGGATATCTGCGGAGATTCCAGACTCAGCCATTGAACCCGCTGGGTTCTCTGTGCACCGAGCGGACAGAGTGAAAGACCTCTCAGGTAAAAGCAGAGGTGCTGGTGTATGTTTTAAGATCAACAAATCCTGGTGTGATCAGAGGAATGTACATTCTATCAAGTCTTTTTGCTTTCCTGATCTGGAATTTCTCATGCTTCTGTGTCGACTATTCTGGCTACCGAGGAAATTCACAGCGGTCATTATCACTGCTGTGTACATCCCCCCACAAGCCGACACAGACCAGGCACTCAAGGAACTGTATGGGATTATAAGCAAACAGGAAACCGCGCACCCTGAGGCCACGTTCATTGTGACCGGGGACTTTAATAAAGCCAGTTTCAAATCAGTCGCACCAAAATACCACCAACACATTAGTTTCAACACATGAGGGGACTGGGTTTTGGACCATTGCTACTCTCCCTTCCGGGATGGCTACAAATCCCTCCCCCGCCCACCATTTGGCAAATCGGACCACTCTTCCATTCTGCTTCTGCCCGCTTACAGGCAGAAACTTAAACAGGAAGCACCCACTCTCAGAACGATCCAGTGCTGGTCGGACCAATCAGACTCTACGCTACAAGACTGTTTTGATCACACAGACTGGGAGATGTTCCGGTCCACCTCTGATGACGACATCAAGCTTTACGCTGATAGCGTAATGTGTTTCATCAGAAAGTGCGTAGAGGACGTCGTTCCAACCAGAACAATACGGATCTATCTGAACCAGAAGCCATGGATTAATAGCGATGTTCGTGTGGCACTTAATGTGCGGACCTCCTCTTTTAATTCCGGGAACGCAGAGGAGCATAAACAAGCCAGTTATGCCCTCCGAAAAACAATCAGAACAGCAAAATGCCAGTACAGGAACAAGATTGAAGGACAGTTTAATACCACCAACTCTAGAAGCATGTGGCAGGGAATTAACATCATCATGGACTTTAAAGGGAATAAAAACTCTGCCATGAACACCGCTGCCTCTCTCCCAGATGAGCTAAATACTTTTTATGCTCGTTTTGAGGGAAATAACACCGCCCTCGCGGAGAGAGCTCTCGCGGCCAAAGCTACAGAGGTTAGTTCACTCTCCGTCTCTGTAGCAGATGTAACCCGATCCTTCCGACGGGTGCATATCCGCAAAGTCGCGGGTCCAGACGGCATTCCGGACCGCGTCATCAAAGCGTGCGCGAACCAGCTGGCTGGTGTTTTTACGGACATTTTCAACCTTTCCCTCTCTTTGTCTGTAGTCCCCACATGCTTTAAAATGTCCACCATTGTGCCTGTTCCAAAGCAATCAAAAATCACTTGCTTAAATGACTGGCGTCCTGTTGCTCTGACCCCCATCATCAGCAAATGCTTTGAGAGACTAATCAGAGATTACATCTGCTCTGTGCTGCCTCTCTCTCTAGACTCATTGCAGTTTGCTTACCGCAACAACCGCTCCACTGATGATGCCATTGCATCTACAATACACACTGCTCTCTCCCACCTGGAAAAAAAGAACAAAAAGAACTTATGTGAGAATGTTGTTTGTAGACTACAGCTCAGGATTCAACACCATAGTGCCCTCCAAGCTTGATGAGAAACTCCGGGCTCTGGTGCAGCTGGATCCTGGACTTCCTGTCAAGCAGACACCAGGTGGTTAGAATAGGCAGCAACATCTCCTCATCACTGACCCTCAACACTGGAGCCCCACAGGGCTGTGTTCTCAGCCCACTCTTGTATTCCTTGTACACACATGACTGTGTGGCAACACATAGCTCCAATGCCATCATTAAGTTTGCTGATGACACGACGGTGGTAGGTCTGATCACTGACAATGATGAAACTGCCTTCAGAGAGGAGGTGCACACTCTGACACACTGGTGTCAGGAGCACAACCTCTCCCTCAACGTCAGTAAGACAAAGTAGCTTGTGGTGGACTTCAGAGGAAAAGACAGAGAACACAGTCCCATCACCATCAATGGAGCACCAGTGGAGAGAGTCAGCAGCTTCAAGTTCCTGGGTGTCCACATCACTGAGGAACTCACATGGTCCATCCACACTGAAGTCGTTGTGAAGAAGGCTCATCAGCATCTCTTCTTCCTGAGATGGCTGAGGAAGTTTGGAATGAACCGCCACATCCTCACACGGTATCTAAACCTGCACTGTAGAGAGCATCCTGACTGGCTGCATCTCCACCTGGTACGGCAATAGCACAGCCCACAACCGCAAAGCCCTGCAAAGGGTGGTGCGAACTGCCAGACACATCATCGGAGGTGAGCTTCCCTCCCTCCAGGAAATATATACCAGGCGGTGTCTGAAAAAAGCTTGGAGGATCATCAGAGACTCCAGCCACCCGAGCCATGGTCTGTTCTCACTGCTACCATCAGGCAGGTGGTATCGCAGCATCAGGACCTGCACCAGCCGACTTCATGATAGCTTCTTCCCCCAAGCAATCAGACTTTTGAACTCTTGATCTCCCACGATCAAAATACATCAGCACTGCACTTTATTACTCTTACTCTTATATCTCACACCGGACTGTCATAAATTATATTATTAT